>NC_064853.1:64694872-64994872 GCF_024139225.1 Suncus etruscus | reverse complement strand
ACTGCTCGACAACAGATGATTAGCTAAAGAAACTGGTACATGTGTACAATGGAATACTATGCAGCTGTCAGGACAATGAAGTCATGAAATTTTGCTGTGCATGGATGGATATGGAAACTATTATGCTGGGTGAAATAACTCAGGAGAGACACAGAATAGTCTCATCTATGGGTTTTAAGAAACATTAAAGACATTATTGTAATAATACACAGACAGAGATGAGGGCTAGAAGGTCCAGTATGAAGCTTACCAGAAAGAGTGGTGAGTTCAGTTAGAGAAAACTACATTGACAAGTATCATGACAATAGTAGTGAGAGAAATAGAATGCCTGTTTTGAATACATACGGGGTGGGGATGGAGGGAGTTGGTGGGCCATTGATGGTGGGAATATTGCATTGGTGAAGGGGGTGTCCTTTTTTATAACTGAAACCCAACTATAAACATGCTTGTAATGTTTTTTGGCTAAAATATGCTGGAGACTGGAAATTTTGTTTTAACATAGTATTTTAATGATACTTCGATAAAGGAAGACTTTTTTTTTTCTCTTCGTGGTTTTTGGGTCACACCCAGCAGTGCTCAGGGGTTATTCCTGGCTCCATGCTCAGAAATTGCTCCTGGCAGGCACGGGGACCATATGGGACACCGGGATTTGAACTGATGATCTTCTGCATGAAAGGCAAACACCTTACCTCCATGCTATCTCTCCGTCCCCAAGACTCATTTTCTTTAAACCTGGAATGTAACAATAGTTCTGATTTTCCTTTTCCACTTCTAGAGAAATGGAAGAAGAGTGTCCAAGTGCTTGGAACACTGACTCTTCATGTAAGTTGAAATCCAATAAGGATAGGAGAGTAAAGCTCTCTGTAAACAATGTGATGAGTGAGAGAAGAATTTTTAACATCTTTGGAGCTATTAAAGGCTTTGAAGAACCAGGTAAAATCCTTTGCACTTTCTGTTGCCTTGTACTGTGGTATGTCATTTCCCTACGAACTCTTTCTCTTTCCTCCACCCCTTGAGACTACAGACCTAGGGTGGTCAGGATTCCCTTGCTCCTGTGTGACACTGGTCACAATTGCCATGGTTGCTTCTTTTTAAAAAAATTACTTTATATAAACACCTTGATTGTAAGGTTGTTCATGATACAGTTGGGTGTTGTGTTTTTGTTTTTTCACAGATGCAAAGTTGTTTATGATTGAGTTTCAGTTGTATAGTGCACAACACCCTTCAGCAGTGAACATTTCCTGCCACCAGTGTACCCAGTTTTTCTCCCACCCTCTCCCCAGGGCACACAGGGAATTTTTATCTCTTTTAGACATTGTAGTTTGTAATATTATACTGAAGGAGTATCCTGCAAATCACTTCATCTCTTCTCAGCACCAAATTCTTGTCCATAGTGATTTCCAACTATCATTATAATGGTGGTCCCTTCTCTGCCCTAACTTCACTATCCTGCTATTTGTGGTAAGCTTTCTATATGGACTGGTCTATTTGGCCCTCAGCTGGATACTATTATTATACTATCTTGTTTTTAACATTCCACAAATGAGTATGATCATTCTCTTATCCCTCCCTCTGTCTCATTTCACTCAGCATAATTCTCTCCAGAGCTATGTATAAGCAGATAGCATGACTTCATTTTCCTAACAGCTACATAATACTCCATGGTATAGATGGTGCCACAGTTTCTTTATCCACTTCTCTCTTTTTTGGGCACTTGGGTTGTTCCCAGATTCTGGCTATTGTGTACAGTGCTACAATGAATATAGGAATGCAGAGGGCTTTTCTGCATTGTGTTTTTGGACTCCTGGGTTGTATTTTGAGGGGTGGTATTATTGCTGGATCACATGGAAGCTGAATACTTAATTTTTTGAAGAATATCCATACTGTTTTCCTGAGTAAGGAAAACCTCTGTTTTACAGTTTCTTCTTACTCAACTAGCACAAAAACAGTTGGTGAAGAAATTTAACGAGTAATTTAGATAGAATAACCATATTTAAGACACGAAAAGATAAGTATCTCTGGAGTCCTAAGTCAGATCTGAAATAAGTGTCCTAATACATATTGCAACTCATCCAATTAAAGTCCTTATTTTAGATTTCAATATTAAATAGTGTAAAACTGATTGAGTTTTGTTGTGTGTGTGTGTGCATTTTTTTTTCCAGATCGGTATGTTGTAGTTGGGGCCCAGAGAGATGCCTGGGGTCCTGGAGCTGCAAAATCCAGCGTAGGAACAGCTCTCCTATTGGAGCTTTCCCGGATATTCTCTGACATGGTTTTAAAAGGTAAATGATGCATTTTGGGCCTTAGATATATAAGTGTTATAGGACATTCTAACTGTTCTAATACTGCTTTGTTCACTTTGTGCATTACATAGTGGTCACTTGTCCTGGGGGTTGAACCAGCATCAGCCACATGCAAGACATATTTCTCGGTTGTACTAAAACTAAGTTCTTTTTTAAGTTACTTTTAAACAACATGATTACAAATATGTTTGTAGTTGTGTTTCAATTATAAAAAAACAACAACACCCCCCCCCTTCACCAGTACAACATTCCCACCTCCAGTGCCTTTCATCTCCTCCCCCACCCCTTGCCTGTATTTGAGATAGGCATACTACTTTTCTCATTCATTACCTAAAACTAAATTCTTTTTTTTTTTTTTTTTTTGGTTTTTGGGTCACACCCGGCAGTGCTCAGGGGTTACTCCTGGCTCCACGCTCAGAAATCGCTCCTGGCAGGCACGGGGGACCATATGGGACGCCGGGATTTGAACCACGGACCTTCTGCATGAAAGGCAAACACCTTACCTCCATGCTATCTCTCCGGCCCCCTAAAACTAAATTCTTAAAGGCAAAGCAGACTGTTCTTCAGTGCCAAATAGCTTCCTTTTTTTGTTTTGTTTCACTTTGTTTTAGGACAACACGACTTTTCAGGATTTAGGGTCATTGCTGGCTGTGTTAGGCCCATATGTGGTGATATGAATCAAATTGGGATCAGTTCTGTGCAAAGCCAGCAATTTAATCCTTATGCTATCTCTCTGGCACTCTCTTTAAATAGCTTTTCATGCAATATGTTTAATGAATGAGGAGGTGTTTTTTTTTTTGTTTCTTTTTTTTAAAGATAGAAGTGTGGGGTTGCATGCTACACCTGGTTCAGGTGTTCACCTCTTTTTGTGGGTTCTGAGTACTTTAAGGAATATGAAGGAGCAAACCCAGTAAGCCACACACAGCTAGCAAATGCTTTACCTGCTGTACCATGTCTCTGGCCGCTGGATCCTCATTCTTTTGGAGGCCATTGGGGCCACACCCACTGATGCTCAGGGGTTTCTCCTGGCTCGGGAGACCATATGGGATGCTGGGGGATCGAACCTTGGTCCGTCCTAGGCTAGCACGCGCAAGGCAGCTGTCTTACCGTTTGTGCCACTGCTCCAGCCTCGGATCCTCATTCTTAATTTGAAATGTCCAGAATGACATGGCAAATTCATCAGGGTCCTGAGGAAGCTGTGTGTATTTTATTCTAATGTTCTTTGTTTTGTTAAATAATAACATACAGTGCCAGAGTTATGGTACAACAAGTAGAGCATTTGCCTTGCACATGGCCAACGAGATCCCAGGCATTCCATATGGACCACTGAGCCTACCAGCAATCATAACATAATATCTTACTATGTGCGTAGATTTTGTGGTGTGGGGCCACATCTATTGAGGTTCAGGGGTTACTATTACTCAAGCTCAAGCACTGCTAGCAGGGTTTGGGGTACCACATTAGATGCAAGGGGTTGAATTCTGTTAGCCAGCCACAGATAAGTCCAGCATCCTACCAGCTGTGTTCTCTCTGACCCCAATCTTAATACAGCTATTCGATATTTGCTTTAGAGTATATACTAATTTTTCTACATTTATATCTATAATGTGAAGACTTTCTTTGTGGTCACATACCCTGCAAATCACCTTGCATCTTTGCAACCCTGAAATTAATTATAGGGTAAATTGCATAGAAATGGCTTAGCTATTAGCATGAAAACATTATATTTTTAATTTAATCACTGTGGGATACAGTTACAAAGTTGTTCATGATTGAGTTTTAGTTGTACAGTGTTTAAGCACCTATCTTTTCACCAGTGTCCCCAGTTTCTCTCCCCCCCCCCCCCAACCTGGCTCTATGGAAGCTACTTTTTTTTTTTTCCTGGCTGGGCCTGCTTGGGGGCACAGAGTGTTCTAATTCTAGCCAATTGCTTAGGAGGAGGACGAGAGGGATATAGCAGAGAATTCGATTCCCTTTGGGTGTCCTTTAGGAATCCTGGCCACGCTGGGTAAAAAAACATCGACCTCTGTGTTAAGGTTAGGGAAGTCGCTCTGACCAGGGTCCACAGGCCTGGGGGCCGCATTCCACCACATGGGCCAAGTGTGAAGCCCTGGCCAGGCCTCTCCTTGAGAACAGTCCCAGTCAGGTTCCCCAAGAGGGGGCCGAGAAAAGGAAGGAGGCAGCCGGGCCTAGAGACCGGAAGATACATTTTTAGGCACTATGGTTTGCAGTACTGTTACTATAAGAGTATCATGCATGTCACTTTCCCTCCTTTCAGCCAGCACCTAGTTCTTAGCCAGAACTCTCATTTTTCTCTGTTGTTATAGTGATTCCTTCTATGTCCTAACCACTCTCCTCATTTTGACAAGCTTCCTACTGAGGACCAATCTTCCTGGCCTTTGTTACATGAAAGTATAAGGCTCAGGAAGCAAGAATGGGAGGACAGTTCCAGTTCCTTAAAAGAAGCAGTCACTACTGCTAATAATCTGAAAACTTAGTTAAATTTTAAGTATTTTTATTGTAGTCCAGAGTTGGGCCTGGGAGAAATGAATAGGCTGGGCACATGATTTGCATGCAGTAGGCCCCTGGGAACAACCTCTGAGCACAGAGTCAAGGGTAGCCCACACAGCACTGCCAGGTGTAGCTCTAAAATTAAAATTTGTGCTTCTCTTCTTCCAACCTACAGCTATGCTGAATGTGGCCCCCCCCAAACTATTTTGAATTAAATATGTCTGTTTTCATTTTAGTTTTGTCCTTCTAATCTTTCATGACTAAATTAATTTTTTATTGCCTTTAGGTGGCTTCAAACCCAAGAGGAGTGTTATCTTTGTCAGCTGGAGTGCTGGAGACTTTGGGGCTATTGGTGCCACAGAGTGGCTAGAGGTACCATCTTTGTCCTAGATGCCAGTGATGGGCTCCCAAACTTGCATTGGTTTAAGCCATTTTCTAGAAACCACACTTTTTGTGGGTTTATATTATTTCTCTCTATACATACATACATACATACATACATACATACATACATACATACATACATACAAAAATAAATCCTTGTGGCCAGAGCCATGGCACAAGCGGTAAGGCGTCTACAGCGTCTGCTTTGCTTGAACTAGCCTAGAACAGACCGCAGTTTGATCCCCTGGCATCCCATATGGTCCCCCAAGCCAGGAGTAACCCCTGAGTACCACCGGGTATGGCCCCAAAACAAAAAAATAATCTTAAAAAAATCTTAAATAGGGCCCAGAGACATAGCACAGCGGCGTTTGCCTTGCAAGCAGCAGATCCAGGACCTAAGGTGGTTGGTTCGAATCCCGGTGTCCCATATGGTCCCCCGTGCCTGCCAGGAGCTACTTCTGAGCAGACAGCCAGGAGTAACCCCTGAGCACTGCCGGGTGTGGCCCAAAAACCAAAAAAAAAAAAAAACAAACCTTCAATAATGGGCCAGAGGGATAGCATGCAGGTAGAGCATTTGCCTCGCATGCAGAAGGACAGTGGTTTGAATCCCGGCATCCCATATGGTCCCCTGAACCTGCCAGGAACAATTTCTGAGTATGGAGCCAGGAGTAACCCCTGAGTGCTGTTGGGTGTGACCCAAAAACCAAAAAAAAAACTTTAATAGTTATTCATTTTGATAGTACATACCAGTACATAGTATTTTTCCTTGTCTTCTAGGGATACTTTACATCTTTGCATTTAAAGACTTTCACTTACATTAATCTGGATAAAGCTGTTCTTGGTAAGTATACTTATTTTCATCATATGTTTATGAATTTAGGTAAACTACAAAACAGCAGAAGCTCTCTAAAGTAGCATTGATTGTTTACAATCTACACTGCTATAATCAGGTTAAAAATTTGACCTACGGGGCCAGAACAATAGTATAATGTGCACAGAGCCAGGAGTAAACTGCCAGCTATGACCCAGAAACTAAAAAGAAAACATAATGAACAAAACTTAAAATGTGTGAAAGTCCATTGATGGACTAAAAATACCAAAATACATTGGAAAGAAAAAAGGAGTTACATAAATTAAATTTTTATTGTGCTTATCATTATTACCTTACTTATGCAGCAGAATGAATATGAAATCTTTACTATCGACAATCTTCGTGTTTTCAGCATTAACAGATTATCGCTTGCCTCCCTTGAAAGATATTTAACATTAACAATTACAGATTATAGGAGTAAGAGCTTCAATTCAGTCAAATTAAAATTGGCATGGGCTAGAGATTTTAAAGCCATTTGCTTGTGGCCAGTCAAGCCTAATTCCCAACCCCATTCTCCCCCTTATTCAAGCACTGCATAGTATAACCAGAAAAATTAAATTAGGGTTGGCAGTCTAAAGAACTTGTCCTAGGGGCCGGATCAATGGCACAAGTGGTAGGGCATTTGCCTTGCATGCACTGACCTAGGGCGGACTGCTGTTCAATCCCCTGGCGTCCCATATGGTCATCCAAGCCAGGAGTGATTTCTGAGCACATAGCCATCAGTGGGTGTGGCTCAAAAAGCAAAAAAAAAAAAAAAAGAACTTGTCCTAACCTCCCCCCCCCCTTTTTTTTTCCCCATGTTTGGAGGCCACAATAGTGGTTCTTAGTGGCTTGGTATTTAGGCTTTATTCCCTGTGCGACCTTGTGGTATGTGGGATTGAACATGGGCCTCTATATGTAGAGCATTTACTCTAGCCTATTCAGTCTCTATCCTTATTTATTTTGTCTACCTTTTTAAGAGAATAGTTGCTTAAGGCTCCTTATGAATGTCATACTCTTCTTGTTTACCAAGTGCTTTTAGGCCTAGAAGTAGCAGTATGAAGATTATCCCTTCTATAGTTAAACAATGTTAACATCTCTTTTCAGGTAACAAGAACTTCAAGGTCTCTGCCAGCCCACTTTTGTATTCACTTATCGAGAAAACAATGAAAGATGTGAGTGAATTAAAAAATACATAATTAGTTTTTTATTTAATTCATGGAGAATGAAAAAGTATTGGCATACAACTATAAATAGGTTGTATACTTACCTAATCATTCTAATAATTGGAATTTAGAATAAATTATGTTACAGTATTACTAAGTCATCTTCTTGGCTTATTAAACAGTGTCAGGTAAGAATGGTGTAGAATGGGGCCAGAGCGATAGAACAGTGGGTAGTGCACTTGCCTTGCACGCGCTCGACCTGAGTTCGTTCCCCAGCATTCCATATGGCCCCCTGAGCATCGCTGGGTGTGGTTAAAAAAAAAAAAGAATGGTGTAGAAGAATTTTGATTTCAAGAAATACATAGCCTCTGTAGGAGTAGAAAGTGGAATTAATTCCATGAGGTCTGAACTGTACTCAGTAGCCCTTGAGGGGATGTGATAGAGTCAGAATGTTAAGGAATATTTAAGTGGATTTTAGCTATGCTTTAGACATACATAGAAGGCTAGATGAATATTCATTGAATGCTGCTAGACAAACGAATAGCCAGTTCGGAATAAAGTAGGGATAAATTTTCCTAATGGGATTAGAGGATTATATATGGTTTATTAGAATGATTAAAATTGAGGGAGGGGGGCCCGGAGAGATAGTACAGCGGTGTTTGCCTTGCAAATAGCCGATCCAGGACCCAAGGTGGTTGGTTCGAATCCCAGTGTCCCATATGGTCCCCTGTGCCTGCCAGGAGCTATTTCTGAGCAGACAGCCAGGAGTATCCCCTGAGCACCGCCGGGTGTGGCCCAAAAACCAAAAACAAAAAAATTGAGGTAGGGAAGGAAGTAGATTCAAGAATTTGACCTTAGTTCTATGGGTCTCGAACAAGACAATGTTTCCAGGTAGTTGGCAGTGGTATAAAATGTGCTAGAAGGGAGAAGGGAAAAACATGATGAAAATACCATGAAGATTAGAGAGAGCTTTTAAAACGGGTTCAGAAGCTGGAGAGATAGTACTAAGGCATTTTGCCTTGCATGCAGCGCACCTAAATTTGATTTCCCAGCATCCCATATGGTCCCCTGAGTCACTTCAGGAGTAATCCCTGAGCGCAGTGCCAGGAATAACCCCTGAGTACATGAGGTGAAGCCCAGAAACTAAACAAATAAAAAACTGGAATTAATACATTCATCAAAGGTTAAAAAAAGAAACCATGGCTTCCTTTCCATAACTCACGGAGCTAATAGTAAACTGAAATTATTTGTCTTTGTTTTATTTAACTTTATTTTTTTAAATCAGGAAAACATAATAAAAGGCTAATTTTTATAAATGTTTCTATAGAGAGATAAAAATTTATTTAAATGACTACTCAGAAAGGTTAGGTTTAATGATAAACTAATATTTTGTTTTGTAGGTAAAAAATCCAGTTACTGGATTATCTCTATATACAGATAGCAACTGGATCAACAAAGTGTAAGTTGATAAAGTGAATGAGTACACTAATAATAACAGAACCCCATCCATTAGCACTGCTGAGAGGGATCTAAATTACCTTGCCATGAGAGTAGGTATATCTAGAGAAACTTAAGAAATCAGGATTTTTCAATTTAGTACTTAGTATTAGAGCATGCCTTGCAGGTATGAGGTCTCCTTGAATGATTCCTGGCACCCTAACCCAGCCCAGATTTGCCATGTGTAATTCTGGTGACGCATCAAGACTCTGTGTATTACCACTAGTCACAATAAGGGAGCAGAGGACTGCATGGATTCACATTATGTTCCTCTGAGAATTTCCTAATGTCACCTTCTTGATTTTCTTGCAGTGAGAAATTTTCTTTGGATAATGCTGCTTTTCCTTTTATTGCATATTCTGGAATTCCAGCAGTTTCATTTTGTTTTTGTGAGGTAAGTCTGAAGAATTGTCAAGTGTTAACATCAGTTTTGATGCCTTGTTTCCTAGAATGTTTTACAATATTTCAAAAAAGGGGTTGGAGAAATAGTACAGGAAAGGTACTATGTTTGAGATATTTCGGTATTGGAGAAATAATACAATAGGTAGTGTACTTACCTTGCAAGTGGCCAACTCGGATTCAATCCCCAGCATCCTATATGGTTCCTCATGTACTACCAGGAATAATTGCTGAGGGCAGAGTAGGAGTAACCCTTGAGCATCATTGGGTATGCTGCCTCCCACCAGTAAAAAAGAGAGTGAGACACAATAGACTCTTAAGCATATACTAAAGGGTTAAAAGTGGACAAATAAAACATGCGAAATTATTGTGAAACAATTTATAACTGATGAATTTGTAGAAAAACAAGACTTGAGACTGGAGAGATAGCACAACAGTAGGCTGTTTGCCCTACGCAGCTGATTGGTGGTTCAAATCCTGTCATCCAGTATGGTCCCCCATGCCTGCCAGGAGTGATTTCTGAGGGCAGAGCCAGGAGTAATCCCTGAGAGCCACTGGGTATGACCCAAAAACAAACAAACAAGAAAAAGACTAGGTTGGTATAAGAGCTTATATGAGGCGGCGAAAGCATGAATGAATGAATATGTGTTAAAGGACTGTGCTTGAAAACCAAACACTAAGACAAGAAGAGACCCAATAATGCAGGATAGTATAGAGGAGAGGGTATTTATTTGCCTTGACTGCAGCTGACCCGGGTTCAATCTCTGGCACCCCGTACTCTGAGATGCTAGGGGTGATTGATCCCTGATTGCAGAGAGCCAAGAATAAGCCGTGACCACCAGATTTGACTCCCTCCCCCCCCCCCCAGAAAAAAGAGTAGAGGGTGTTTATATTGTTAGTATGTTAGTATTGGGAGGGAAGCTATTGACTTTGATATCAAGTTATTGATACAGTGGATGGTTAGGCCCTTCCTCCGCTTATTTTCATTGAGTATCCTGTTCTAGGAGGGGTAAATAAAGACTTAAGTTGAAAAGGTAATGAAATACCTGCATTTGGAGATAAATGTGGCTAGATTACCTAGACCATCTTCTAGAATGGCATTATGAATTGTACAGAAATGGTTGGTCATGTCTGTTTAGTACCTAAGGAAGAATTGAGTATGCCAAACTAATGGCTTGTTGTTGATTTGTTAGACCCTCAGACAGCATTTTATTTTTAATTCAGATGTAGTTTAATTGTCAAATCTAGCAGTTCTGTCTCAGAAATACAGGTTATACAGAATTATAGTTTGAAAATAAGAATTAAAATAAGATCAAAGGATGGATAGTGAGATTGTAACCAATAATTGGTAGTTGAAGAAATGATTGCTAATATTATCTAATGAAGGTAGATATTCTTGTTAGAAATAATATGAATGAGTGGATCAAGTACTACCTGATTAGAGATTAGAAAATCTTGGGGTGAGGCCACACCAAGTAAGCTCTGGTGCTCAGGGCTTAGTCTTAACTGACTCAGACCATATGGCATCCTATATGTGCTTTGGCATTGTCCAGGTCAGCTTTGTGTAAGGCAAGTGCCCTATCTGCTGTACTATCTCTCTGGCCCCAACATAAGGACAATTTTGATCTGAAAGTAACACTTTAAATTGAGAGTGTATTTATATGTTTTCTCTAATTAATAGAGACCAAAAATCTTAGATACGATCAAGGAATATAGAGTCAAAGAATTTGACTGGAAGTATACTAGGGGAAGGATTTTACGGAGTACAGATGAAAGCAGTCATTCTAAGGAGTAGGTTAGAATCAAAGGTAGATACAAAAATAGGTCACCTTATCTTTGGCTCTGAGATAAAATTGAGTGGGGCCAAAGCAATAGCACAAGTATGGCATTTGTCTTGCACATGGCTAACCTGAGTTCGATCCCCAGGATGCCATATGGTCCCCTGAGCTTGTCAGGAGTAATTTCTGAATGCAGATCTAGGAGTAACTCCTGAATACCACCAGGAGTAGCCCAACCACCCCCCTCCCTTACTGCAGTCGTTTTGCCACTCAGCAACTCTAGTGGGGGAAATATATCACAAGAGAAAAGCAGGTAAAGCATGAAGCAGCTGGGCAAAATGATAATTAATGAAGAAAATTAGACCACACACATATTGTATATGGGAACCCGCATCTTCTGCAGACGTGAGACAAAATTTAATCTCCAGGCTGGGAGTATATAAAGAGTAAAGGGACAGTTATATTATGAGAGAAATGTTCACATTTATACATTGTTTGATCTTAAAACAAATACACATGGCTTTAGGGTGGTTTGTAATCTTAGAAGAGAGTATAGTTAGGAGCCAGAGGATAAAAGGAAGGCTAATTTCTTATCAAAGTAGTTTCTAGCCCTAGGTGTCATTACTGATGTAAAATAAGGGATTGTGAGAGGCCTGGTTTCCTAATAGCAAATATCCTTAACCTAAGGGAATAGTTTTCTAGCTAGGGGCTAAAACCAACTTCCTATGGTCTGTTTATAGAAAGGGATAAAATTTATATGAAAGGGGTATAGAATTATACCTAGTAAATTCAATAGTATAATCCTACAGTGGCCAAACCTGTTTGTTAGCAGGTATTCAAAGTGACAGGGAAAGTAAAGTCCCTGAGGCAAAGCCATCCTGCTATGGTGTTCAAAAACAAGGAGAGAAGACTTTGTCTTTAAGATGCTATGTTTTGGGGACTGGAGAGATAGCATGGAGGTAGGGCGTTTGCCTTTCATGCAGAAGAACGGTGGTTCGAATCCTGGCATCCCATATGGTTCCCCGAGCCTGCCAGGAGTAACCCCTGAGTGCTGCTGGGTGTGACCAACTCCCCCCCCCCCCCCCCCAAAAAAAAGATGCTATGTTTTGACTGGCTTTTAGATGTAAAAAGAGACCAAACTTGTCTTATTATTTGGTGTGGAAATTCTCTGGGGAAAGGAATTTGATAGAGGCCCTATTTCAGCCTGTAAATTTACAAGGGGGAAATAATATTTAAGCCAAATAAATGAAGGGACATGTAATGTCAGTACTAAGACATCAATTTCAGAAGTATCTCTTCAGGAATTCCTCAACTCTGTGTAGGGCAAGAACTCTCTGAGTGGGCCCTTTGAGGAAACCAGTGGGGTGATTCTAGCCATCTGCTCTAGGAAAATCCGAGGATTGCATCTAGTGGGCCCTTAAATGGAGCCATTGGGGGAATGGTTAGTTTTTGTAAGCACTCTCCCTGGATCCTACTTCACCAGGGACATTTTGTGCTCACCTCTGGGTGTGGCACAAAAACAAACAGAAAGTAGGTCCAGAATCTGGTGATAACTTGCAAATCTTGATACTTTCTCAAATGCCAGTTGGAAATGCCTCACAGTCTTACAACATTTTATGAATCACTGACAGAAAAACAATTACATTTGAAGACTTCATAATTGGGGCGATAATATAGTGAGTGGGGCTTTGCATATATGCTACTGAGGTTGAATCCCCAGCATCCCTCAAGCACTACCACAAATGATTCCTGAGAGCAGACCCTGGAGTAAAAAACCAATGACCATCCCTAGGTGTGGCCCTAAAAAATGTCACATTTAAGGAGCCAGTGTTTATTTTCATGGATTCTGCTGTCCACTATCAGAAATTTAAGAGTGGTACAAGAAAATAATTCTCTCTTTTTGATTTAATTTTTTTTTTTTTTGTTTTTTTTTTTGTTTTTGGGCCACACCCGGCGATGCTCAGGGGTGACTCCTGGCTGTCTGCTCAGAAATAGCTCCTGGCAGGCACGGGGGACCATATGGGACACCGGGATTCGAACCAACCACCTTTGGTCCTGGATCGGCTGCTTGTAAGGCAAACACCGCTGTGCTATCTCTCCGGGCCCTAATTTTTTAAATAAATAAAATTAGAGGGGCCGGAGATATAGCACAGCGGTAGGGTATTTGCCTTGCACGCAGCAAGTCTAGGACAAACGGTGGTTCTATATGGTCCCCGATGCTAGGACCAATTTCTGAGCTCAGAACCAGAAGTAACTCCTGAGTACTGCCAGGTGTGACCCAAAAATACAATCAATCAATAAATAAAATTAGAGTAGGGATGAATGTATTAGAAATAAGGGAAGAATTACACTTACCTTAGTAGTGAAACTAGAATATGATACTACCAATCTACCTAAGGATATTAATCTTTCTTTGTTTCTCTAGGACAAAGATTATCCTTTCTTGGGTACTACGATGGATACTTATGATGCACTGAATGAGAAAATTCCTCAGTTGAATGGAATGATACGAGCCGCAGCAGAAGTGACTGGTCAGCTCTTAATTAAACTTACCCATGATGCTGAATTGAACTTGGACTCTGAGAGGTATAATGACAAGATACTTTCATTTGTGAGAGATATGAACCAATTCAGAGCAGACATAAAGGTAAGCATTAAGTAGACTTACCTTATTGCTGAAGTGTCCAACAACTTGAAGAATGATACTTAGGTGTCCTAGGTGTTCTAAGAATCTAGGATAGACAACTGCAGTGCCTTAGCAAATGGTTTCCAACTGGTCTTAATAGACTTGAAGTTCAGTGGTTAGGCTGCCTTTCTTTTACATGGCCAACCCTCCCAGATAGTCTCCTGAGGGCCACCAGGAGTGGTCCCTGAGTGTAGAGTAAGGAGTAAGGAATGAGTTGTACCTGCTCAGGAAATGAGACTCACCAGATTGACATAATTAGATTTTAAAGTATGTTGGAACAGAAATGTGCCTCAAGGAAGGAGCACATACATGCCTATATATGTGAGGCCCTGGCTTCTGTCCTTTGCACTATAAAAGAATCTTTAAAACAAAATGTGGAGGACCCGGAGAGATAGCACAGCGGTGTTTGCCTTGCAAGCAGCCGATCCAGGACCTAAGGTGGTTGGTTCAAATCACGGTGTCCCATATGGTTCCCCGTGCCTGCCAGGAGCAATTTCTGAGCAGACAGCCAGGAGTCACCCCTGAGCATCGCCGGGTGTGGTCCAAAAACCAAAAAAAAAAAAAAAAAATGTGGAGCATTTCTTTGGTCAGCCCTGTGTAAGGCAAAAATGCCCTACTGCTGTGCTATTGCTCCAGCCCCTCTACCCGATTTTAAATTATACTGTCAATCTAATTTAATAATAAAGATAGTGTGGTACTGGAATAAGGACAGACTCAAACCAATGGAAGAGAATCAGATGGTCAGCTAATCTATGGCCAAGGAGCAAGGTCCATTTTCAGCCAGTGGTGTTGGACAATTACATGTCAAAAAATGAACCTGAATCCTTATCTCTTAGCAAACACAAAATCAACTGAAAATGGATTAAAAAGCTCGTATCAGGCCTCTGTGCAAAAAATATGCTGAGGAAAATAGGAAGAATCTTTAATGACATCAAATATGGAAGCATTTTCAAGGAGTTAGTGCTAGTGGAATATAACAGATGCAAATATAAACAAGCGAGGCTACATCAAGTTAAGATTTTATACCACAAGAGAAATGATGACCAGAATAAAAAGACAGTACACAGATTTAGCTGACCATCTGATTCTCTTCCATTGGTTTGAGTCTGTCCTTATTCCAGTACCACACTATATTATTAAATTAGATTTACAGTATAATTTATAATTGGATAAAGAGGGGCCAGAACAATGGTACAGCAATAGGGCATTTGCCTTACACACAGCTGACCTGGGACCGACCAGCATCCCATATGATCCCCCAAGCCTGCCAGATTTCTGAGTGCAGAGCCCCGAGTAATCCCTGAGCACTGCTAGGTGTGGCCAACCCTCCCCCCCCCCAAAAAAAAAAAGAATTTGAAAAAGAAAAGCATGCCATCTCTTTTTAACTAGGATCACTTGGACTGTTTGGGGGATTTATTACTCCATATATGTTTTAGCAGTATTTGGCCTGTCTTTAAAGATATTCTGGGTATCTTTTTTTTCTATAGAAACTGCATTAAATTTGTATAAGATCTATACAAGATTGTCATTTTGACAATACCTCTTTTGTTGAGTCCCAGCTACTTGATGAGGTTTTTGGGTTTTTTTGTTCGTTTCGTTTTGTTTTGAGACACAATTGTGAATGGTTTGTTTCTTCTCTCTCTCCATTGTTTGCACATTGATATTTGGATCTTGTAGAAAGTGTTTTAACTGATTTTCACCGACTTTGTCTCTGTTACCTCCTTTAAGAATAACTTTAGTTGCCATTTCATGTCTCTCAGAGTTGAGCCCTGGCACTATGCAAGGTTCCACCCAGAGTGACCCTAAGCCGTACTAGCTTTGGTCCATAAAACAAGGTTTCTGGAATAAGATTCTTAGAAATACAACTTTTTAAGGTGAATTAAATGTCTTTCTCTGCTTCAGGAGATGGGTCTGAATCTACAGTGGTTATATTCTGCTCGTGGAGACTTCGTCCGTGCTACTTCTAAACTAACAACAGATTACAAAAATGCTGAGAAAACAAACAAATTTGTCATGAGGGCAATCAATGACCGAATCATGAAGGTAAATAAACTCTTAGAAAGGGAATTTAAGTATCAAACTAGGAAATAGAAGAAAGCTTGGGGGCCCCCAGTGGTGAGTATTTTTGTTTGTTTCTGAGTAATACTCAGGGTCTCCTGGATCTGTCTCAGGATTGTTCCTGGTGGTGCTGGGGCACAGTTTGGTGCTAGGGATGAATAGCTTTTTGCCCAATAAGCTCTCCAGCCTCCTGAGGTCTTCTGTTACTGTTTTTTTGTTTTTGTTTTTTAATTTAATTTTTTTATTTATTTGGTTTTTGTGCCACAGCCACTCGACAGTGCTCAGGGGTTACTCCTGGCTATATGCTCAGAAATCGCTTCTGGCAGGCTCGGGGTACTGTCTGGGGTGCCAAGAATTGAATTGGGGTCCATCCCAGGTCAACTGTGTGCAAGGCAAAACACTATACTGCTGTGCTATCTCTCCCAGGTCCCTGTTACTGTTTTCTGTTTTTTTTGTTTTTTTTTTAACTTGATTGATTGATTTTGGGGCCACACCCAGTGACGCTCAGAGTGTTACTCCTGGCTCTGCGCTCAGAAATTGCCCCTAGCAGACTGGGGGACCACATGGGATCTGGTAATCAACAAGTCCCAGGTTGGCAGCCTGCAGGGCAAACACCCCACCACTGAGCTATCTCTCCAGCCCCCTGTTACTATTTTTGAAAGACTTTGAAAACATTTTGAAATAGATCATAATTTTGGGACTGGAGCAGTAGCACAGTAGTAGGGCATTTGCCTTGCATGTGGTTGACCCAGGACGGACCAGGGTTCAATCCCCAGCATGCCATATGGTCCCCCAAGCCAGAGCGTTTTCTGAGCTCAGGAGTAACCCCTGAGCGCTACCGGATATGGCACAAAAACAAAAACACCATAATTTTTATGATCAAAAATATTATGTGGGTTTTTCCTTTGTATTCCTGTTGTCTATTTAGCCTTGAACTCTTTATTGCAGTGGTTACTTATAAATCTTTCATATACACGCACCAATTAGAAAATAGCCCTGCACAATTAAGAGTTCTATAAGTATTGACTCAGTGGTGGAGGGTGTGGTATTGGACATTACATTCATGAAACTCTGTAGAGAACAGAGTCACCTGGTGACGCTCAGGGTTTATTCCTAGCTATTCGCTCAGACATCACTTTTTTTTTTTTTAAATATTTTTATTTAAACACCTTGATTACAAACATGATTATGGTTGGGTTTCAGTCATGTAAAGAACACCCCCCTTCACCAGTACAACGTTCCCATCACTAATGTCCCAAATCTCTCCTCCCCGCCCCACCCCCACTTGTACTCTAGACAGGCTTTCTACCTCCCTCATCCCTTCACATTGTTAGGATAGTTCTCAATGTAGTTATTTCTCTAGTAGCACTCATTACTCTTTGTGGTGAGCTTCATGAAGTGAGCTGGAACTTCCATCCCTCCTCTCTTTTGTTTCTGAAAATTATTGCAAGAATGCCTTTCATTTTTCTTTTTTTTTTTTTTTTTTTTTTTTTTTGGTTTTTGGGCCACACCCGTTTGACGCTCAGGGGTTACTCCTGGCTATGTGCTCAGAAATCGCCCCTGGCTTGGGGGGACCATATGGGACGCCGGGGGATCGAACCGCGGTCCTTCCTTGGCTAGCGCTTGCAAGGCAGACACCTTACCTCCAGCGCCACCTACCCGGCCCCGCCTTTCATTTTTCTTAAAACCCATAGATGAGTGAGACTATTTTGCTTTCTTTCTATCTATCTTTCTCTCTCCCTCTGACTTATTTCACTCAGCATAATAGATTCCATGTACATCCATCAGACATTACTCTTGGCTTGGGGGTTCATATGGGACACCAGGGATCAAACCATGGGTCAGCTATGTGCGAGTTAAATGCCTTACCCTGCCTTAGAGCATTTTTTTTATTTGTTATTTTTGGGGGGGGCACACCCAGTGACACTCAGGGGTTACTCCTGGCTATGCGCTCAGAAGTTGCTCCTGGCTTGGGGAACCATATGGGACACCGGGGATCGAACCGTGGTCCGTCCTAGACTAGCACTGGCAAGGCAGACACCTTACCTCTAGTGCCACCACCCCGGCCCCGCCTTAGAACATTTTTAATTGAATGACCTTGCATTTCAAAGTGATTTGTGGTTGAGTTTCAAGCATACAGTGTCCAACACCAACCAGTTACTTACCTGCCTCTGAGTAAGTTCTTTATACCTCCTTTTGTTTTGTCCCTCTGTTCTCTTGGCCCTGTCTTAGAATTTTAATGTCTTGAGGCCAAAGCAAATAACACTGCAGGTATGGTGTTTGTCTTGTACATGGATGACATGTTTAATTTCTGGCACTCAGTATGGTTCACTGAACCCACCAGGAGTGGTCCTCAGTGCCAAACCAACACTAAGCCCTGAGCACAATTGGGTGTGTCCCCACAAACAAAAGAATAGTATCCTAGATGGGGTCTAGGGATGTGAGTCTGTTGAGTACAAGTCTCAATTTTCCCTAATTTTCCCTCTCCCAGCTTTGCTAGGTGTGACCGTCCCCTCCCTCCTTTTAAAAAAAAATTTTTTTTTTTTTGGCGGTCGGTGGGGGAATCCCACCCAGTGATTCTCTGGGCTTACTCCTGGCTCTGCACTCAGGAATTACTTCTGGTGGTGCTTGGGGGCCGGAGGACAGTTGTGATGCTGTGGATTAAACTTGGATCTCGTATGTACAAGGCATATGCTTTAACCACTTACCTCTCCAGCACCCTCTCCCCATCACCCTCTTTAAGGGAGATTTTTGCCTTTGAAGTGAAAGAATGATTACTATATTGTATTAGGCATTTTCCCCTATAGCACTGTGAAAGCTGTTTTGTATGATCTGGTTTTTTATAGGTGGAATATAACTTCCTCTCGCCCTATGTATCGCCAAGAGATTCTCCTTTCCGACACATCTTCTGGGGCTCTGGTCCTCACACTCTGTCAGCTTTACTGGAGAACTTCAAGTTGCGTCAGAGAAATGGTGCTTTTAATGACACATTATTGAAAAACCAGTTGGCTTTAGCAACGTGGTCTATCCAGGGAGCTGCAAACGCCCTCTCGGGTGACATTTGGGACATTGACAATGAACTATAAGTGTGAGACCCTTAATGTAAGAACTTCAGGGTAGTTTGGTTTCTAGACGTGGGCTTGATGTAGGGCTACAAAATCTAATGTCAAAACTCTACCCAATCATATTGGTACTACTAGATATCTTTAGGCAACAGCTTTTAATACCAGGTAGGTACCTGCATTCGAGTTATGCTAAATAACCACTAAAAAAAGTTCATGATAGAATATTTTTCTCTATCTTAAGGATTTTAAGTACTTTGTAATGGTAACTGCCTCTTTACTATTACAGTTAAGAAAAAGTCAGACCAGTTACATGAACTATTCTAAATCCTAAGAACATGAATTGTGTTTTGAAGTGGAGGAGCAAGATAGTATCTTTGTAAGATTAAAAGCAGTAGCCTTGTGTGATCCTCCATCTTTATCTGATGCTAGATTGGAGATACTGGGTTGTAAGACCTTATTCTCCAAATGAGATAAGCCTGCCTTTAATGATTAGCTGGTTTCCACTGACCTGAATGAAACAGTTAACTTTCAGAATAGATGGGAGTTTTTCCTTGCCAGTGAGGTCTGAAAAGAGGTTCTCCAATGAGCTTCACAGGAGTAAGGCCTTAATGTACTAACCAAGTATTTTTGAAAAGAGGAGACCAGAAGCCAAAGACATTGTACTTTATTTTTCTCTATTCCCTACCCCATAGACCTTTGTTTAGATTTTTGTTGTTTTTATTTTTTTCCAAAGTATTTTAAAAGAGAATCAGTCTTAGGTGTTAAACTCAGTTTGTCAGACTTTAAAGAACAAACACACTGCCAAATTTTGGCCAAAGTGTTACTGTTTTTGAAAAGCTTTCTATCATTTTGGCACTGAGATATTTATTGTTTATTTATCAGTGACAGAGTTCACTATAAATGGTGTTTTTTTATAGAAGATAATTATCGGAAGCAGTGCCTTCCATAATTATGACAGTTATACTGTCGTTTTTGTTTTTTTTTTTTTTAATAAAGCAGCATCTGCTAATAAAACCTAACAGATACTGGAAGTTTTGCATTTATGGTCAACATTTTAGGGCTTTAGGAAATGACTACAAGCCAGATAGAATTATACAAGTAAGTATTGGAGAAGAAATAAACTTAATCAGACGTTCCTAATCAAGTTAAGTTTCTGCTTAGCCCACCAGATTAAAACGCACTTCTTGGGGCCAGAGTGATAGTGCAGTGGATAGGGCATTTGCCTTACAAACAACTGACCTGGGTTCTATCCCCAACTACCCATATGGTTCTCTGAACCCACCAAGGGTGATGCTTGAGTACAGAGCCAGGAGTTACCCCATGCACAACTAGGTGTGGTGGCCATTTCCTCCCCCCCCTCCCCCCAAAATGCACTTCTCCTAAATACAGCAAATTGTAACCAGCCAAAAAATCTGTCACTTCAAGAGTGATACATTTGTATACAAAAATTCAACAGCTCAGTTTATCTAAGGAATAACTTTGATTTCACATTTTGCAAAATTTCCAGTACCTTTGTCACAAACCGAACTCACATTATCGGGAGCAGTGTCTTCCATAATGTATAAAGAACAAGGTAGTTTTTGCCTACCACAGTGTCTATATCGGAGACAGTGATCTCCATATGTTACACTAATGGTGTACATAATTATCGGGAACAGTGTTTCCCATAATTTTCTTCATGCAATGACATCTTCAAAGCTTGAAGATCGTTAGTATCTAACATGTATTCCCAGCTCCCTGTAATTCTCTAGTTTTAGTTGCAGAGACATTTTGTGGTCATTAAAATTCAACCACTGTAAAATTGCTTCCTTCAAGATTCTTTGTTTTTAAACCTAAATGTAGGTATACAGATCTTCTGTTAGCAGGGTTGTAGCATACATTTATAATGTTTGCTGTTGAAAATGAATTTCAACTTTTTCCTTATTTGCATGTTATCCTAGAAATTTAGTTTTTGCAAGTTTGAACCCAGAATTGACCTTTTGGCTTAAAGTAAGGGAAATTCGTATTGGGGGGAATGTAGAGTGGAGAATAAAGGGAGGAGGCAAAGATTACGTAAAGATCACTGATCACATCTACATATGCATTAGTCTGTCAAACAGTATGAGTCTGTGGGTATGAGTAAGGATTTTATTTTCTAGTTGGTATAAATCTAATAACCAGCTGTCCAAAGGCACTTTGATACTACTGCCTAAGGTTTCAAGGTTCTGAAACTTAGCATCTCTTACCACTATCAAAATAAATTTAGACACCGTTGTATTTTCAACTGCTTACAGTCTATTTTAGTCTTTGGGGAGTAGATTTTGGGGAGTCTTTTGGAGGTACCAGTGAGTGAACCCAAAGGCCTGTGTGGAAAGCATAAGTTCCACCTCTAAAGTACATTCCCAACCCCTCAGTAACAATGTTTTTTCTAGGGTGGCTCAGTGAAAAGGTCAATCTGCAAACATAGTGTAGTGGGATTCCTGGTTTGGGTATCATGCTTCATCATACTAAATGAAATCTCAGTGTCTTCAGTGAAAGCATAATGTGCATAGGGGGCATATACGTTTTTACAGCTTAACTGTAAAGTTAATGGCTTCGAATAAAAATTTCTGTGTGTAAAAATGAGTTTATTTGCAATGAAACAAGTGGTAGGAGTCTTAATATTTCTGAATGAAATATGTCTTCACTACTGACTATATACTAGTTTCATATTTTTCTGGATTATAAATACTACATGCATTTTGAAGGTAAAAGGGGACAGTGAGTGAGCTCTAACATGATTCATTATTCCAGGACATGCATGACATTTTTCATATTTTCTTTTAAAATGTTCTTGAAATGTTTCGATGAAGTTGGCTTATTAGGCTTACCAATCTTGTTAGGCTGTATCTTTGTTAACAAGTAATACTGTGTGCCCTTATAATTATATTCGAGCCTGTATATGCACAATGTAGAAATTCCAACCTGATTTAATAAAATGCTTCAACACTGAAGTCTCCTTTCTTTGTGGGGAGTGGAGGTGGGGATTGTGCTGTCTTGGGGGCAATGCTGAAGGGCTGTTCTTGGCTCTGCTCAGGATTGGCCCCTGATTGTGCTCAAGGGACCATATGTGGTGGCAGTGATTTGAACCCATGCCTGCCAGGAGTAATTCCTTAAATCTGTTCCTTTGATATGTCAAAGCCTACTATATAGGTACTTTTGTCTCACTCTCTACTTTCCCCCTCCTGGTATATGGGTATTGGTATAGTTAAAAGAAAAGTAAGTTTTGGCTTGGCAATCAGAGTTACCACTAGGTAAGACTGGTTCCATGGCTTTCTTCTGACTGGCTTGGCTTATTTCTTTACCACGTACTTTTTCAGATCCATCCTTCTAAGGGGTTAGAAACAAGAGATAGGATAGGATAGGATCCTTCACTCCTGTAGGTGCCACTTACAATCAGCTGCCATCCAGAACTGTCATGGGGACTTGGCTCTCTGGGTCTCTAGGGTCTCTGGCCATGAACTGGCACGGGGCCCTTCAGAATGGTCCAGCGTTTGACATACTGTCAAGTAGGCTCTCCTACAATACAGCCTCCAACATAGCTAGGCTGTCCCGAACCTCTGGGAATAGGATTGTTACCTTTATACCAAAAAGGTTGGTAAGGTGCCCGAGTCTACATGTGTGTACCTTCAAAGAGTTCGCGCTGTGAGACCTAAAGTTTATAAAACTACCTTTTTTTTAATTTATTTTTTATTTTTTTATTTTTGGTTTTGGGGTCACACCTGGTAGTGCTCAGGGGTTAGTCCTGGCTCTATGCTCAGAAATTGCTCCTGGTAGGCACAGGGGACAATATGAGATGCCAGGATTCGAACCATCGTCCTTCTGCATGAAAGGCAAATGCCTTACCTCCATGCTATCTCTCCGGCCCCCAAGAAGACCATCTAAATTAACAAAGAAAGATGTCAGCCGGGCCTATCGCGGCTCCATGTGCACCTAAGTGTCAGACAGGATTAAGCGTGCTTTCCTTATTGAGAAACAGAAAACCGTTGTGAAAGTGTTGAAGGCACAAGCAGAGTCAGAAAGCAAAATAAAAATGGAACTTTTTTTGAAGAATAAAATCAAAGGCTTGATCTGTTAAAAAATAAAAACAACAAAAAACGAGCACAGCAGTAGGGTGTTTACCTTGCATGCAGTAGATCTAGGACAGAAGGTGGTTTGATTCCCGGTATCACATATGATCCACCGTGTCTGCCAGGAGCGGTTTCTGAGTGCCACCGGTGTGACCCCAAAAACACGGCATGTGGGTTGATCTCACGACTTGTAGATTTTTGCGGGGGTTGGGGGGTGGGGGCTGGGGTAACACCCAGCAGTGCTTAAGGGTTACTCCTGGGTCTATGCTTAGAAATCGCTCCTGGCAGGCTCGGGGGACCATATGGGGTGCCGGGATTTGAACCACTGTTCTGCATGCAAGGCAAATGTCCTACCTGCATGCTATCTCTCTGGCCCAACTTGTAGGTTATTTTACAACCCCACCACACAATTCAGCTCCCTGGATATCACAGGCCCTCCAGAAATGCAAGCTGTTAAAACACACACACGTAAATGGACATAGATGGAGTCATTGCTAGACTTCCAACACCCATCTCTGCTGAATTATTGTGATTATATGGATGTATGTTTTGCAAAGTGCCAGAGGATCCCTTTGCTCACTAGATTTGGAGGACCCTGGCAGGCACCGAGACCTGAAGCTACCAAGAACAGGGTCAGGAGGAGTCTGTTGGCAAGGGAGGCAAAGCTGAAATCTGAAGGACAGGGGCTATTTAGGTTTTTTGTTTTGTTTTGTTTTGTTTTTGTTTTTTTGGTTTTTGGGTCACACCCAGTGGCGCTCAGGGTTACTCCTGGCTCTCTGCTCAGAAATCGCTCCTGTGGGCACAGGGGACCATATGTGATGCCAGCATTCGAACCACTGTTGGTCCTGGGTCGGCTGCTTGCAAGGCAAATGCCCTACCACGATGCTATTTTTTTGGCCCCATATTGTATGAAGTTTACAAATCAAGATGAAGCTGAAAAGTATAGGTAGGAGAGGGACAGACTCTTAAAATCTAAAGACACTACAAGGAATCAAATAATCAAAGACAAGCAGGAGAGTACGTTGGGAGGAGACACTGGTGGAGTTTGCAACGTGTGTGTAAAATCCTATCCTGAAAAAAAATTCTATTCTGAACAATAGTACTGTAAAATCATGCCTTAAAAAAAAGCCAGGAGCAATCTGGGTTCATCCTTAAATGATAAAATGATGTTATTTCTTTTTGTCCAAAGAACAAAAAAAAATTGGGGGAGAGGAGCATACCCGGTGGTGCTCAGGGGTTATTCCTGGCTCTGCTCAGAAATTGTTCCTGGCAAGCACGGGACCATATGGGATGCCAGGATGCGAACCAATGTTGGTCCTGGGTTGGCTGCTTGCAAGCCAAATACCCTACTGCTATGCTTTCTCTCCAGCCCCAGAACAAATTTTCTGTGACAGCTCTTCCACTTACTAAATGATCGTCCAGGGAAGTCTACATTTTTGGTGTTGCATTTATGGCTTGGTAGCATTCATCTGTAGCGTTCATCTCCCTCTCACTGGTCATATCCAAGTTACCTAGGCTGCCAGGAATAGTGTCCCCCTGAGCCTCCATTCTCCCCAAGACCACACCTCCATGCGATCCCACAGATCACAGGAGTAGGAAATAAGATCCAGACTGCAGTCTAGCCTTTTTTTTTTTTTTTTTTTTTTTGGTTTTTGGTTTTTGGGCCACACCCGGCAGTGCTCAGGGGTTACTCCTGGCTGTCTGCTCAGAAATAGCTCCTGGCAGGCACAGGAGACCATATGGGACAACAGGATTTGAACCAACCACCTTTGGTCCTGGATCGGCTGCTTGCAAGGCAAACGCCACTGTGCTATCTCTCCGGGCCCTTTTTTTTTTTTTTTTTTTTTAAGCAGTCTAGCCTTTATCTCAGCTTTTCAGCAGCCCAGAAAATAGACCCGTTTCTCTGCAGCCCTAAATGCTGGGGGCACAGTAGTCCACTGCCTCTGCCTCTTTCTGAACTTCCACTCCATGACCATGTTAGTTTGATGGCCCTGGGTTTGAGAACCTACCTTCCCACTATTTCATTTAGGGAGTAGTCAGGCATTTTTGAAATGCCTTCACACCTCTTTTCAAATTTACTTTCCTGTGAGGTAGCACAGATCCTTTTGAGGGAAGAAAGGGTGCTGTGTCTGCCTGAGGTGGGAGATAGTCAGTTAATAGACAATATACTGCAATATTTACATCAAGGGAGTGGCATTTTACTGGAAAAATGTTTTAGATGACCTTTCAGTCATGAGTTATCACTAATTCCCCATTAATCTTTGTGTTTGTGTGTTTTTGAGCCATACTCCTGGCTATGTGCTCAGAAATTGTTCCTGGCTGGGGGACCATATGGGACACTGGGGATTGGACCCAGGTCTGTTCCTGGGTCAGTTGCGTGCAAGGCAAATGCCCTACCACTCCTCCCCACACCCCTTAATCTTTCTAAAAGTCCATTTATTACAAGATTTTCCTCTAGACCAGTGGTCCTCAAACTATGGCCCGCGGACCACATATTGTATTTGTATCTGTTTTGTTTCTTCATTGCAAAATAAGATATATGCAGTGTGCATAAGAATTCGTTCATAAGTTTTGTTTTTTTACTATAGTCAGACCCTCCAATGGTCTGAGGGACAGTGAACTGGCCCCCTGTTTAAAAAGTTTGGAGACATTGGAATTGTTACCTCATGTCTCTAGGTGTTATGCAAATCACAGCAAATGATTTATCATGATGACAAAGTAGATTAGGTTCCAAAGGGCTCACTAGCTGAATTGAAGTCAGGAGAGTTTGTGGGCTAGAATTCAAGGAAATTTTATCCCCAGAGGGCAAGATAGTATGAAAACAAGGGAAGCAGGGATAGGGAAAGAGCCCTAATAGTGGGCTGTGCATCTTGCTTGATGGAGGTCTTGAGTTTCATTCCCAGCACCATATGATTCCCCAAGCACTGCTGGAAGTAAGCACTGATCCAAGAATGGCCGCTGAGTTGTGCATAGCCTTTGAGCATTACTAGATTTGGCCCCAAACCAAAAAAATATAATGAGAACTTCAGGGGCCAAAGATAGTACAGTGGATAGGTAGTGCATTTGCTATGCATACTGCTGACCCTTGTCTGATTCTGGTTTGATAATGTCCTCTGAGCATAGAGACTGGAGTAAGCCTCAATACAAAAAGAAGAGCAAATGCCAATTCTTTCTAGGCAATTTCAGGAAATCTAAGAAATAGAAACCTTCCTAAATAGTTTTTAAGGCAAACATTAGCCTGATACCAAAAGCAGACCTAGGACAAAAAAAGGATAGCTCTAGATATATCTTTCTGATGAATATAGATCCAAAGATACTCAACAAAATAATAGCAAATCAAGTCCAACAACATATTAAAAAGATCATACACCATGACCAAATGGAATTCATCCCAGGTATGTGGATGATTTAACACACAAGTCAACCAATGTAATAAACTATAGCAATACAAGAAAAAGAATCATGTTGAAAGAAAAAGTATGTGACAAGATCAGGCACTCATAAAACCACAATAAAATGGGAATTGAGGGGTGAGATCGATGGTATAGTAGGGAGGGCAGTTGCCCAGCACATGGCTAAATTGGGTTTGATCCCTGGCACCTCGTATGGTCCCCTGGGCATCACTAGGAGTGATCCTTGTGCACAGAGGTAGAAGTAAGCCCTGAGCACCAGCAGTTGTGATCTGATCCAAAAATGATAATAATGGGAGTTGAAGGAATTTACCTCAGCATAACTAAAGACTTTGCTGTGTGCAAGCTCACAGCAATCATTACAAAATTAAAGGCCTTTTATGTAAGATTAGGCCCACTCTCACCACTACTTCCAATATAGAATTAGAAGTTCTTGCCATAGCACTTAGGCAAGAAAGATGTTAAAGACAACCAGATAGTAAAAGAAGTGAAGCTCTCTCTATTTGCAGATAACATAATACCATACTTGGAAAACCTAAAGAAACTACAAAAAGGGCCAGAGTGGTAGCACAGCGGTAGGGTATTCGCCTTGCACGTGGCTGATCCCAGGACCTTGGTTCAATCCCCGGCGTCCCATATGGTCTCCCAAGTCAGGAGCGATTTCTGAGTGCACAGCCAGGTGTCACGAGGTGTGGACCAAAAACAAAACAAAAACAAACAAACAGAAAAGAAACTACAAAAAGCTCCTAGACACAATAGACTTGTATAGTAAAGTGGCATGCTATAAAATCAACACACAAAATTTCAAAGATTTTCTATTTACAAATAAATGCTTGAGAGAATTTTTAGAAATCCCACTCACAATTGTTCCTCAGAAAATGAAGTACCTAGGTATCATCAAAAGGTTACCATATTTTCTGGCATATAAGACAACTTTTGAAATGAAAAAAAAGTCAGCTGAAAATTGGGGGTCGTCTTATACACCATGTATATCCTGAAAAAAGTTTCAATATGCCGCTAAACAAAAATTGTCTGGATATTGCCACGACATGAATTTTCCAACTCGATCCTGCACCACTCACTGCAAGGCTGCTCAGACCACCTCTCTAACTCAGCCAATCCAAGCAGGCATTTTATGCATGCAAATTATACAATGTTCTGTATCCGAATCTTCACTGTAAAAAGCCTACTCAGACTGGCCAGAGTCAGAGGAGAGGAAGTCTAAAATTATGGGTCGTCTTATACACTGGAAAATACAGTAATCTTGAGGTCATATGTGAATCCATAAATTGCAATGAGGAGAAACATAGGCAGAAAACTCCAAGACCTAGACCTCAACGGAGTCTTCAACAATATGATGAGAGTGGCAAGTGCTAGAGAATCAAATCTGAATAAATGAAAAATTTCTTTTTTTTGTTTTGTTTTGTTTTGTTTTGTTTTTGGGTAACACCCAGCAGCGCTCAGGGTTGCTTCTGGCTCTATGCTCAGAAAATACTCCTGGCAGGCTCAGGGGACCATATGGGATACCGGGATTTGAACCACCATGCTTCTGCATGCAAGGCAAATACACAGCTTCCATGCTATCTCTCTGGCCCTCATAAAGAAAGTTTCCATTCATCTGTTGTTGGGCATCTGGGTTGCTTTCAGATTCTAGCTATTATAAATTGTGCTGTGATGAACATAGGAGTGCAGAGGGTCTACTTTGATAAAGATATTTTTAAAATCACATTCTGATATTTTTTCTCTATCCTCTTTCATTTTGAAAGTCAAAACTTAACTGGATAGATAGGCTGAGCATGTGATCTGCATGACAGAGGTCCAGGCAGTACACCTAGTATGGCATGGCTCCGTGACTACTTCCAAGCCCTATGGGATGGGTCATGCCAAAAAAAAAAAAAAGTCAAAACCTAAGCAGAATATGATAAAGCATAAGAGAAATCACAAAGTAAATGCTTTGGGGGCCGGAGAAATAGCACAGCATTAGGACGTTTGCCTTGCAAGCGGCCAACCCAGGACCAACAGTGGTTCAAATCCCAGCATCCCATATGGTCCCCTGAGCCTGCCAGGAGTATTTTCTGAGCACAGAGCCAGAAGCAACCCTGAGCGCTGCTGGGTGTTACTGCCAGGAGCTATTTTTGAGCAGAGGGCCAGGAGTAACCCCTGAGTGCTGCCGGGTGTGGCCCAAAAACCAAAGAAAAGAAAAAAAAAGTAAATGCCTTGCATGCATGAGGCGTGAGTTCAATCTTAAGATGTGCGTTGTAATTTAAAGGGAGTAAGCCAAAATAAACTTTAACTCAACAACATTTTTAGGGGTGTTGGAAGACTGTTTCAAATCTAGTGGTGCTCATGGACTACTGGTGGGACTCACAGCACTGCTGGGGTCTATGTAGTATTGGGAATGAACCCAGGCCTCAAACGTGCAAATTGGCTCCTCCAGTCTTCTGAGCCATTGCTCCCATCCAGTATCCATCACTCCTGATCAAGCATATGTTTACAATAAACTGACTCTCCCAAAGTGGCTGGTGGATGCTTCTTTGGAGAATTCTACTCATCTGAGATCTGACCTCACCAGTGACTTCTACATCTAGCGACTCTGACCTCACCAGTGACTCTGACCTCACCAGTGACTTACTTATACATCTTGGGATCTGATCTTACCATTCTCATTTTTATTTGGCGCCCAGAGAAGGAACTCCATCTACTAGTGGTAAGTTGTTCTCTGGGGTAGTCTCGTGGCTGCTCAAGGGGATTTTTCCATCGAGAATTTTTAAGTTAACTTTTATTTGGTTTAAAATTATGACAGTAGCTTGGTTTTGGGTTGAGGAACACTGGCCTCTCCACGTATATATTGCTACCATTTTTTGTTCCAATAGTCAAGATAAAACAAACCAACATAGTAATTTATACATGGATTATGCTGGTAGTGGTATTTCTTGTTAGTATAGTTTGAATGTATTGAGAAATGCAAAAAACTCGAGCCAAACTTTCTGAAGTGCTTTAAATTGTTTCCGAAGCACCCCCTACTGTTTCTCGAAAGCATCCAACTCTGGAAAACAAAGCGTATTTCCAGTAATTACACGTGGTCAAACCAAAAGCCCTATTGCTGGTAATTCACCACCTCCCATTGGCACTAGGCCAGAGGAGATGCCAGTCCCTTCATCAGCTGATATTGACTTACTAGCTGAAATGAATGCCAAAAATGAGATAGTGACAGCCTAATTGTATGCTGAATCAGAAAGCAGATCTGGGGACCAGAGAGATAGCAATGGAGGTAAGGTTTGCCTTTCATGCAGAAGGTCATTGGTTTGAATTCCAGCATCCCATATGGTCCTCTGAGCCTGTCAGGAGTGATTTCTCAGCGTGGAGCCAGGAGTAACCCCTGAGCACTGCCGGGTGTGACCCAAAAACCAAAAACAAACAAACAAACAAACAAAAAGGCAGATCTGTAATATCACCACTCATCCGCCTCCACCACAACTGCCATTCTCAGAGAAATTGTCACTAACACAGACCTAGAACTAACTCCCTCTCATCAGGAAAACAACCTATGTAGGCTTAAATATGGAATATCTTGGTCAATTTAAGAAAGTGTGATCAGAGCATGATCCATTTTCTCTGTTTTGTGTTTAATTCCTTGGTACCTGGAATGACAGGACTTTAGTACTGTAGCTTAGACTTGCCTTGGTGCCTCCCAACATTTACAGTGGAAGATGTGCTATTCTTTCTTTTCTTCTTTCTTTATCTTGGGGGACCATATGGAACACTGGGGGGATCGAAATGCAGTCTGTCCTAGGCTAGCGCACACAAGGCAGATGCCTTACTGCTTGTGCCACCACTCTGGTCCCTATTTTTTCTTTTTATTATTTAAAAAAAAATCTTGTTCTTACTTATCTGGAAACAAATATATTGTGGTCAACTATGTTGTTCTTTGCATGTTTTTTTTTTTTTTTGGTTTTTGGGCCACACCCGGCGGTGCTCAGGGGATACTCCTGGCTGTCTGCTCAGAAATAGCTCCTGGCAGGCACGGGGGACCATATGGGACACCGGGATTCGAACCAACCACCTTTGGTCCTGGATCGGCTGCTTGCAAGGCAAATGCCGCTGGGCTATCTCTCCGGGCCCTCTTTGCATGTTTTTTAAAGTATATAAAAAATACAACAAAAAGGAGCCAGAGAGATAGCATAGAGATAGGGTGTTTGCCTTGCATGCAGGACAGTGGTTTGAATACCAACATCCCATATGGTCCCCCGAGACTGCCAGGAGTGATTTCTGAGCGTAGAGAGAGGAATAACCTCTGAGCGCTGCCAGGTGTGACCCAAAACCAAAAAAAAAAACAAAACAAAAACCAAAAAAAAAAACCAACAAAAAGTTTATTCAGGGGCCGGGTAGGTGGCGCTGGAGGTAAGGTGTCTGCCTTGCAAGCGCTAGCCAAGGAAGGACCGAGGTTCGATCCCCCGGCGTCCCATATGGTCCTCCCAAGCTAGGGGCGATTTCTGAGCACATAGCCAGGAGTAACCCCTGAGCGTCAAACGGGTGTGGCCCAAAAACCAAAAAAAAAAAAAAAAAAAAAAGTTTATTCAGAAGGCTGTCTGCACACCATTATTCATTGCTGCACTTACTACAACAGCTAAGATAGAGAATTAACCTAGGGTCTGACCACAGATATTATAGCATGAATATATATAAAATGGTTATATATGAATATATACATATATGTTTATATAAAATGGAACAGGAATCAGGGATTTGGTTATACTGGGGATGTGACAGAATGGAATAACTAGCTATACAACTAAGGCACAGATTCAAGAACACTGAAAACATGAGATCTAACCTGCAACTGCCAAACATTGTAATGTACCTCTTAAGGTGGTACGGGATGATGAACTATGAGAGTACGGTTAATGGGAGTTGATACTAGTGGTGGAATTGGTGTTGAAATATTATATTCACTGTTCTTTAACTAAATTAAAAATAAAAAGAAAGGGCCCGGAGAGATAGCACAGCGGCGTTTGCCTTGCAAGCAGCCGATCCAGGACCAAAGGTGGTTGGTTCGAATTCCGGTGTCCCATATGGTCCCCCGTGCCTGCCAGGAGCTATTTCTGAGCAGACAGCCAGGAGTAACCTCTGAGCATGCCGGGTGTGGCCCAAAAACCAAAATAAATAAATAAATAAATAAATAAATAAATAAATAAAAATAAACTCCAAAGTGTCTTCAATAAGATGACCACAGAGGCAAAGAGAACAACAACAATGAAATAAACAGATGAAATGATGTAAGGTGAGACTAGCTACAACCCTAAACATAGGTGTTCTCCCAACTTCCTCTTCCCAGTGACCTCTTCTTTTGATACACTCACTGGATAGTTACTTTTGCATTTCTCTCAATCTGTCCCCCGCTTGGTCTGGGGAGTGGGTTTGAATAAAGAAAGAAATTCTGGCTGTTTGCTGGGGCAGAGGGAGCACATGAAGAAGATAGAGGCAATGAAGTGAAAAGCAGACTGATTCTGATGACTTTCCTGACTGCTTGATGTATTATTTCTCTATTGCTATCCTGCTTCTGATGAGACCCGTCCACCTAATGGATTAGAAACACAGTGTGTGGGCTGTGGAGCAGTCTCACAACTTCTGGATTTTTATTTTACAAAGCGACATCCTATTGAAAAGCATCTACACAGCAAAAGAAACTCAAACTATAATGAAACACACCCCACTATATGGGAGAAAGAATTTGGCATACATCAGATAAAGAGCTGATACCTAAGACCCATCAAGCACTCATAAAACTCAACAACAAATCCAAGGACCCCCATTGAAAAATGGACCAATAGGGGGCCGGAGCAGTGGCACAAGTGGTAGGGCATTTGCCTTGCACTCAACTAACCTAGGATGGACTGTGGTTCGATTCCCTGGCGCCCCTTATGGTCCCCCAAGTCAGGAGCGATTTCTGAGTGCATAGTCAGGAGTTGAGCATCACCGGGTGTGGCCCCCTCCAACCCCTCCAAAATAAAATAAAAATGGACCAATAAAGTCAGAGAGATAGTACAATAGATAATGAACTTGTCTTGCAAGAGGCTGACCCATCTGTGGCATCCCATCTGGTCCCCCAAGCACCATCATCAGTAATTCCTCAGTGCAGAGCCAGGAGTAACCCCTGAGCATAGTTAAATGTGGCCCATAAACAAAACAAAAGAAAACAAAACAAAACAAGGATGGAGGTCCCCCTATACAGCAGGAAGCCCTCTCAACCATACCCACATCCCACAGCTGCTTCATGATTACTCTTGGAAGAGATGCAAGCCCTGGTACTTAAACTTACTGGTATGCTGGTCTTGGTGGAAAACGTTGGGGTGGCCTTGAGAGGAGGGAGGCTGAGTCACCACTTGGTCGAAGCTTGGCAGTCACACCATACCTGCCACCATACAAAAGGCCCAACTTCACTGCTTCATGAATCATCTGGGAAGAGACACTGAGCCAGTGAAACTCACAGGGACACAGATCCTGCAGCTCCTCAAGCACATGGCCGATGATTAGTCATATATGACTGTGGGTCACCTCCAAATCCCACAATACTGACAGCCCAGCAGGAGAACAGTAAATTACACAGGAAAGTAGAATAGAAGCCAACTAAATTTAGTAAGCTAAAACAATAACATGAAGGCTCAGTCAGGAACAAACAGCTCAGTCAATCCACAGCCAAAGATTTTGAGTCACAGCAATTTTCACAAATATTTTTTTAACTGAACTATTTTTTGATAATTCCACTTACCATTTTGTTCTAACAAGCAATATAAAATAACATATTTTGTGCCTGCAGGATTGGGCAGAATTGGATATGTGTGGATAGAAAATAGGGGACAATAGTAGAGGGAAAGTCACACACTCTTCCCTCTGATGGTGGGAATGGTGTTGGAACATTGAATGCCTTAACCACTTTGTAAACTACCCTGTTTAAATAAAGCTTGAGTAAAAAAGGGCAAGGAAATAAAAACTTTCCAAAGAAGACATGGATAATATATAAACATGTGAAAAATAGGGAAACGCAAGGCAGAAAAACATTAAAATATTACCTCACAAAATTCTGGAAAAATTCTGGAAACCACTAGGATTTTTGTGGTGAGCCAGGAACCTTTATCCAGTGCTGGGCATGTTGTCTGTTTTAGCCTATATGGAAAGCAATATGGAGATCTAGCCAAACAATAGAAATAGAACTCCTACAGAACCCAGAGATACCACTTCTTGTGCATATATATATATGTATATATATACATACACACATATATGATACATGCACAAGAATGTTTGTGTATATATATGTCTGTATATATGTACCCACAAAATACAAAAACATTAATTTAAAAGGATATATGCAGACCTATGCTCATTGCAGCACTTAACACAAAAGCCAAGATTTGGAAACAGCGCCAAGTGCCCAAGGATGAATAAATGGATCAAGAAGTTAGAATGGAATACATATAGCTCTAAGAGAGAAAGAAAAAAAAATCATTCAATTTCCCACAACACACATGGAACTAGAGGATATTATGCTAGAGTGAGTAAAGTCAGTTAGGACAGAGACAGATAATGATCTTTCTTACATGTGGAACTTAAAAAAGTAAATAGCCGGGGCCGGGCGGTGGCGCTCGAGGTAAGGTGCCTGCCTTACCTGCGCTAGCCTAGGAGACGGACCGCGGTTCGATCCCCCGGCGTCCCATATGGTCCCCCAAGCCAGGAGCGACTTCTGAGCGCATAGCCAGGAGTAACCCCTGAGCGTCACCGGGTGTGGCCCAAAAACCAAAAAAAAAAAAAAAAAAAAAAAAGTAAATAGCCAGGCAGCAGCAAAGGCCCAAAGGTAGTGCCAAGAGAGGGCTGATTCACAAAACCCATCTGGGGGATTGAAAGGAAGGGGCATTGGAGAACCTTGGGGGAGGGAGGCAGGCACACTGGTGGTGCTGGAACTGTGACCACAGGAAGCATCATTAACAGCATGGTATATCTTAGAATGGCAATTAAAAAAACAATAAAATTGAGACTTCTAGTCCGGTGCTCCTCCACTGGGCTCAGCTAACCTATATGTGTCTCCATTGCAAACCTTTTAATCCAGGGCTCCTCCACTGGGCTCAACTAAATTATGTGTCTCCATTGCAAACCTTTTAATCCAGGGCTCCTCCACTGGGCTCAGTTAACCTATGTGTCTCTGCTGCAAACCTTCTAGTCCAGGGCTCCTCCACCGGGCTCAGCTATGTGTCTCCATTGCAAACCTTCTAGTCCAGGGCTCCTCCACTGGGCTCAGCTAACCTATGTGTCTCTGTTGCAAACCTTCTAGTCCAGGACTCCTCCACTGGCTCAGCTAAACTACGTGTCTCCATTGCGAACCTTCTTCTAGTCCAGGGCTCCTCCACCGGGCTCAGCTAACTACGTGGCTCCATTGCAAAACCCCTCGGACCTCCCGTCTCGCTTCTCTAGCATCACCGGAAGGTGCAGGTTGGGATGCAGATTGGGAGGAGGGTGGAGCGCTGAGGCCTGGAAGGGGAAGCGGGCCGGGCCCTTTAAGAGGGCGTGGCCATCGCCCCAGCCCCGCCCCTCGGGCGGCGCAGGCGCGGGAGGCGGGCGGGCTCGGGGCGCGAGCGGCTGCTGCCGGCGGGCGGGCGGGCGGCGCTAGGCGCGGGGCGGGCGGGTGGCCCGCGTCGCGGGCTCGGGCGCCTCGGGCAGCGCCATCTGGCGGGGCGGGAGCGCGCGGCCGGTGCGGGGCGGGCGGGCGCGCGGGGCCGGGTGGCCGGGGCGCCGGGGGCCGGGCGCGGAGCCGGGGCCGGAGCAGGAGCGGGGCGGGCTGAGCCCGGCGCTGCCGGAGCAGCGTCCGCAGCGGGTCGGGCGCCTGAGCTGGGGCCCGCAGCAGCTGGGCGGGCTGCGGCTCGGCGTGGAGGAGCAGGGCGGCGTGGGCGCGGGGGTGCAGGAGGAGGGCGGCGTGGGCGCGGGGGTGCAGGAGCGGGGTGGGCGCGGCCGCGAGCCCGGCGCGCAGGAGTTGGAGGCGTTGGAGGCGGCCCGGGCGTGGGGGTCCCCGGGGCGCGCCAGGGCCTGGGGGTGCCCGCCGCCGTGGCCCGGCGGGGTGCAGGAGGTGGGGCTGGGGCCCCGCAAGCAGCACCAGGAGAAGGGGGGCGGCAGCCCCGCCGTGCAGGAGCGGGGCGAGGCGCGCAGCGGGGTGCAGGAGCGCGGGGAGGATAGGCTGCGGGGCTCCGAGCCCGGAGGCGGGTCCTGGGCGCCCCGGGAGCGGCGCCCGGGGAGCCGCGAGGAGCCCGAAGACCGAGACCCGCCCTGGGAGAGCTGCGGGCACCCGCGGCGAGAGGCGGTGGTGCTGGGCGCGGTGGGCCCCGCGGGGCTGTCAGGGGAAGGGCGCCCCGGGGTGCAGGAAGCGAATTGGCTGCCCGGCGTGCAGGAGGGGCAGGTGGCCTGGGCCGTGCAGGAGACCTACCTAGCCGGGAAGGGGCCCCAGGGGACCCCCGAGGAGGGCTCCGGGGTCCCGGCCAGCCGGCAGCGGCGGCGGCGGCGGCGGCGGCGTCGGTGGTGACCCAGGGACCAGCCCGCCGGCGCTGCTTATTAGGGCTGGGGAGTGGGGCGCCGTGTGGTGCCCGCAAGGGACCGTCCTCCTCCGTCTCCGGGCCCACTGGACATCTTTGAAACTGAGCCCGTGACAGAGCCCCTCGGAGGCAGCAGGTAAGGAAGATTAGGTCCACTGGGGGGCAAACTGGGGGCCCGTCTAGAAGCCCCGTATTTTACCCTGGCATGGGGCATTGGGGAGTGGGGCTCTTCGTGACTGCTTCCTTACATTTTGCTCCTTGTCATTCCGGGCCTAGGACAAGGCTGTGTGTGGCCTTTGCGACTGCCAAGCCCTCTCCCTCCCGCAGGACCAGTTCTTGCCAACTGGGTGGATGGGGCATCTCGGCCTCCTCTCCTCTTGGAGGTGATTGCCAGGCTTCCAGACTCAGGAGGAGGGGTGTCGCCTTGGCTGGTCACCTCTCCAGCTGGCCACCTCTGAGATGCAGCTGCAGGCAAAGGTAGCCTCCAGCCTGCTAGGCATCCCCGAAAGGTCAGAGGGCAGCGCTGATTTATGCCATAGCTGATTTATGTAGCCACAGTGCCAGAGCTACGAAGGAATCAGTGGGCAGGAAGGCACTGAGCTGCAAGGTGGCAGGACCCCAATTCTGAGAGAGATGGGAGGGAGAAGGTGAAATATGAACGTGGGCACCACTGCAGTGGCATTGACCAGTGAAGGTGGGCAGCGGGTGGCTGTGGTGTCAGGCGGCTTCCTGGGGACTCACTCACTTCATCATGGTGTGGGGGCCTGGCCTAGACAGGCTTTAGTTGCCCAGCAAAGAGGCCTTGTCCGTTCTGGGGTGCTGGCCCTTTTCCTGGCACTGTCTGGGTCCTTGCCCTGGGGAAATGGCATTGGAGGGGAGATCTGTCATAGGGTCTCAGCCAGACTCTACTTTTGCCTCACCCAGATTTTCTGGCTGAGTCTCAACCCTTCAGGCCTGTGTTTGGAACCAGCAGAGGCGGGATAGTCTCCTTTTTGGGTGTAGTGTGAAGCCAAGCCCTAACCTGGATGATGGAGAGCATTATCTGTCCTAAACTTTTGCTCGAGGACACATCTTGACTTTTTGAAGATCTGGGATTAAACAGGCCATGTTTAATCATGGATGGCAGTTTGTGCCATACATCAGCAAGGCCACTGTCTGCTTTCACCACTCTCTCCCTATGTTCCCTAGGGTCAAAAACCTGTTCCTGGCCTTCTTTCCTTTAGCTAGTGAATGGTCACTTTTCCCATAGAAAAAGGGGTTGTTTCATATATGTGCCCCGTATCAGTACTTGTCCAGTGAGGAAGGCTCTCTGCCTCCAGGAACCCTGCTTTCTAAACTCTCACCTCTCCCTGTCTTCTTGTGCTTTATTCCAAAAAACAAAGCGCTGTTTTTTAATTTATTTTTTTGAAGAATAGCCTTATGGAGGTACATAGTAAAGAGAATGAATTAAAAATGCAGTAATCTTTAATCTCTCTCTATAGCCATGAAGATACCATTACAATAAAAATAATACGCCTCAGTGTTTGCTGCTGCAGTCTTAGTTTTGTGTGATCCAATTCAGACAGATTGTTCTTTCTTTTTCTCCCATCTATTTACAGTTATTTAGAGATTCATTTATGCGGTTGCATGAGCCAATAACTCATATTTCTCTTGGGTGAATTCTCAGGCCTGGAAAGGCTGGATCAGAGGATGATTTGACTTTTAAGAAATTGTCATGTTTCCAAAGTGGTTGGACCATCTTACCTGTTCATTAGTTGTATATGAAAGTTCCAGTTCAATACACAGTCTGATCAGTCTCATTAATTTGAGACTTCTAATAAGTCTGTAGTGGTAGCTCATTGTGGTTTCAGTTTGTTTCCCTAATGGCTAATGTTGCCAAGCATTTTTCTATGTTCTTATTTGCTCTGAGGTGCTGTTGAGAATGTTTATTAAAAAAATTGTGTGAGGGCCGGAGAGATAGCAGAGCAGTAGGGCGTTTGCCTTGCACGCAGTCGACCCAGGATGGACGGTGGTTCGAATCCCGTCATCCCATATGGTCCCCTAAGCCTGCCAGGAAGGAATGATTTTGAGCACAGAGCCAGAAGTGACCCCTGAGCGCCTCCAGGTGTGACCCAAAAACAAAAAATAATTGTGTGATTTTATTTTTTGTATGTTGAGTTGTTGAGCCCTTTATTCCCCATCAAACTTTTTTTTTTACCAGAGATGTGATTGCAAATATTTTAGTCTCTGACTCTATCTCTCTTTATTGGGGGGAGGGGGCACACCTAGCGTTACTCAGGGTTACTCCTGGCTCTGCACTCAGAAATCGCTCCTGGGAGGCTTGGAGGACCATATAGGATGCCGGTGATCGAACCTGTCTGTATCCTTCCCAGGTGGGCCTCATGCAAGTTAAACGCCCTACTGCTGTGCTATCTGTGCTATCCAGTCCCTCCTTTCTGTTCTCTTAACAGTGACTAATGAATGCCAGTTTATCCATATGTTCCTTTCTATGGATCATGTTTTTGTTGTCATGACGACAAAGTCTTTTTTGCCTAACTCAAATTGTGTTTTGAGAACTTTTGTAGTTTTGAAGTTTACATTCAGGTCTACAGTCCACTTAGGCTTAGCTCTTGTAGATGGTGAAAGGTATCTTTCAAGGGTTTTTTTGTTTATTCGTGTTTCTTTTTGTTTCTGTGGTGCTGGGAATTAACCCTAGTGCCTGATCTATCAAACAAGTATTCTGTGGCCCAGCCTCCTGAGATTTTTTTGTTTGTTTGTTTGTTTGTTTGTTTGTTCCAATGCTCAGGGATTACTCCTGCCTCTGCACTCAGGAATCACTTCTGGCTGGCTCAGGGGAACAACGTAGAATATTGGGATTTAACCCACTTAGTCAGCTGGATGTAGGGCGATGATTTGGATAGTGTTTTGAATGTGGAGAGCTATTTATTCCAGACCATTTGTTGAACTCTCATCTCTCCATGGAATTCCCTTTCTGCCTTTGTTAAAATCAGTTACCCATCATGTGAGGTTTTGGGCAGTGGGACATCCCTGTGATCCTGAAAGCCACCAGAGTTATATGCAGGGCTTCTTGAGAGGCCTTGAGATGCTGAGGATGGAACCTGAAGCCCTGCATGCTGGACTCAGGCTCCATCCAGCCCTTTGTTCTCACCCCTGCCATGACTTGGTGATTAATGGGTCCGATTTGGGACTTTGTCATCAATTATTTCTGACTTTATTCCAGCAGCACACTATGTTTTATTACTGTAGATTCTTAGCAAGTTTTGAAATCCGGTAGAATCTTGAACTTTGTTCTTTTTCACATTTTCTTTAATTATTCTTAAATATTAGACCCTTCATATGCATTTTAGAAGCAGTTTGCAATTTCTATTAAAAAAGATCATTATTTTTTTTTTTTTTTTTGGTTTTTGGGCCACACCCGTTTGACGCTCAGGGGTTACTCCTGGCTATGTGCTCAGAAATCACCCCTGGCTTGGGAGGACCATATGGGACACCGGGGGATCGAACCGCGGTCCATCCGCTTGCAAGGCAGACACCTAACCTGTAGCGCCACCTTCCCGGCCCCAAAAAAGATCATTATTAAGATCGTATTGATTGGGGCCGGAGAGATAGCATGGAGGTAAGGCGTTTGCCTTTCATGCAGGAGGTCATCGGTTCGAATCCCGGCGCCCCATAGGTCCCCTGTGCCTGCCAGGAGCAATTTCTGAGCCTGGAGCCAGAAATAACCCCTGAGCACTGCCGGGTGTGACCCAAAAAAAAAAAGATCGTATTGATTATATTAATCAATTTTGGGGGGAATTGACATCTTAATCTTGAATCATTTAACACAAATAAAAGCAATTAGCATGTTTGATTTTAGATATTTTAAAAATTAGCACTATTTTTACAGATATTTTACATGTCAGACATATCCTTTGGTATTATATATTTAATGCTGGCTGGTATCAAATATGTATGTAAGTGGTAATTTTTTTTTTGTTCTTGGGACACAACTGGTGACACTCAGGGGTTACTTCTGGCTATGCCCTCAGAAATTGCTCCTGGTTTGGGGACCATATGGGATGCCGGGCATCGAACCCAGGTCCGTCCTGGGTCAGCAGCATGCAAGGCATACGCCCTACTGTTGTGCTATCAGTCCGGCCCTGTAAGTGGTATTTTCATTACGACTTAATTGTTTTTTGTTTCATTTTATTTTTTTAAATTTTGGGGCACACCCAGCATTGCTCAGGACATACTCTTGGCTCTGCACTCAGGAGTCAAACCTAGGTCTGTCATATGCAAGGCAAGCATCTTCACCATTGTCTTATCTCTCCAACCCACATTGCCAGTTTTTTTTTTTTTTTTTTTTTTTTTTTTGGTTTTTGGGCCACACCCTGTGACGCTCAGGGGTTACTCCTGGCTATGCACTCAGAAGTTGCTCCTGGCTTCTTGGGGGACCATATGGGACGCCAGGGGATCGAACCGCGGTCCGTCCTAGGCTAGCGCAGGCAAGGCAGGCACCTTACCTCCAGCGCCACCGCCCGGCCCCGCCAGTTTTTTTTTTAATGGAAACAATTTATTGCAATGAACCAGAGAGGTAATACAGAAGGTAGGCCACTTGCCTGGCATGTGGCCAAGGAGTCTGTAACCCTGGTTCAAATCCCTGGTATTACATAGAACACTAGGCATGGTTACTCCCTTAATGTAGAGCTGAGTACCCTCCCACCAAGAAATGAAAACTGACAAAAATAATCAATATTTTGGTGGCAAAATAGACATAACAAAAAAATTTACCTTTTAAACCATTCTTAAATATGGAGTAGAGATGTATAAGTGAATTCATTTGGTAATGAATGTTACCAAATTACCAGCTCTCGAATGTTTTCATCTTGCAAACTCTGTACCAATGAAACAATAAATCTTGCTGCCAGCTCCTTGGCTATTACATTTTCAGTTTGGTTGTATGTACTTGACTATATATCTCAGAGTAGAATCATACATTCCCTTTTGCAAAAAATTATTTGTTATTGTTGTTATTATCCTGTGCTGGAGATTGACCCTGAGGCCTGAGACATGCAAGGCAAATGCTGTGTACCAGTCACCCACCTCCCTGACCTCTCTTTTGTTTAAACCCTTGCCCATTAATAATCATTTACCATTTCTCCTTAATTATTTCTCTTCTTGTTCATTTGTGGCTTTTGGGATCAAACTTGGGGCCTCACACATACAAGACAAGTGCTCTATTGTTGATCTCTGTCCTATTAATTTTTGTTTTCTCATATTGACTCATGACCCAAGGCCACACATGCAAGGCAGGTACAAATCCCATCCCCACCCTGTGTGGATTCCCAGCACTGAAGGTCCCTAGCCTCTTCTTCTGTTTTATTTATTTATTTATTTTGGGTCACACCAGGCAGTGCTCAGGGGTTACTCCTGGCTCTATGCTCAAAAATCGCTCTTGGCAGGCTCGGAGGACCATATGGGATGCCAGGATTTGAACCCTGTCCTTCTGCATGCAGGGCAAGTGCCCTACCTCCATGCTATCTCTCCAGCCATTCTTCTGTGTTATTATTATTATTGTTGTTGTTATTTGGAGGGAGCGGTTTGGGTCACACCTGGGCTGTGCTTGGGAACCATATTGGATGCTGAGGATTGAACCTGGTTCAACTGCATGCAAGGCAAGTGCCCTTCCTGTCCCCCTTCCCCCCACCCCTCACACATTTGCCTTTATTGTTGTTGTATTACACTTGCCTGGCTGTGGGACCTGCTGGTGGTGATTGTTTTCAGATACTTGACTGTGGTACTCTGAGTGGCACATGGTGAAGGCACATGTTGGTCAAAGTGTTTGTACATCTTTTCAGTTGCAGGATTTTCTGGGAGCCAGAGAGTACCTCTTTATGTTCATTTGGATCTAGCTGGTTTAGCTGGAAACGGTAACTGTAGGCATGTCAGACAGCAGAATGGTCAGGATCCATTCAGTATATGTGGGGCACCAGGGGTTTGAATCTGTCTTACATCTGTGATCTAAGTCTTTCTGATAATCCTCTGGGCCCCCTTTGTCCATTTTTGTAATTGGCTTTTTTGTGGGGGAGAGGTTACTCCTGGGTCTATACTCATGAGAAATCACTCCTGGCAGGCTCAGAGGACCATATGGGATGATAGGGATGAACCCAGGTCTGTCCTGGGCCAGCCGCATGCAAGGCAAACGGCCTACCGCTGTGTTATCGCTTTGACCCCATGTCAAAGCTTATTTCACTTAGTTTGATGAATTAATATTGTAGCATGTCAGAGTTTTTGGTGTTTACTTTTGGGCTACACCCAGCTGTGCTCTGGATTTACTCCTGACTTTGCCCAGAAATCACTCCTGGTGGCACTCAGGGCCATATGCAATGCTGAAGATCTGAGCCTGGTCAGCCATGTGCAAGGCCAGTGCCTTACTATCACTCCGGTTCCAAAAATTTCTATTAATGTTGACTGAAGATCTAGATATTCCGTTTATTCATCAGTAACCAGTTGCTTTTTTACCTTTTGACAGTTGTCAGTACTTTATTATTAATTTTCACACTCCAGTTATTTGTTGCTGATGCATATATGCATATCTCATTTATTTCTGAATATTGAGTTCTGCCACCTTGATAAACTTACTAGGTTTAGTCATTTCAAAAAAGTACAGCTACCCTGGAGTTTATGTCCAATATTGGTTTATATTCAATCTTGTCAAACATGTATCTACTTCCTAACTCTTATGCTTGTTATTTCTTACCTGATATAATTGTTAGCTCCTCTGGGATAATTTTGGGTAGGTTAGATACCCTGTTTCTGATCTTTGACCTTGTCTGTTAAACTGACATAGCTTGTGTAGGCATCAGGCCCGTACCTAGCTTGTGTTCCTCAGTCCTGATATGGTTCCCCAAGCACTGCCAGGGGTCTTTCCAGAGTACCTCTAGGTGTGGTCTCTTCATCCCCTGTCCCTGAAAAAAAAAAAGGTATTTCTGTCATAATAGAATGCCAGGTTTTACTGTTCTGTTTGCCCTTGATAATGTGCTGTTTACTCCCATCTCCCATTTATTTAAGAAAATCTGTAATCCTCATCTTTGTCCCTTTGTCCCACATTTTTCTGGCTCCCTCCCTCATCTACTTAAGATTTTGTCTCACTAATTTTGAGCAACGTGACTATGAGGCCGTCATGCCAGTTTTCTTCAGATAACTTATGTTGAGAGCTCTTTGGCTACCTTGCATAGCTGGACTTAAGAGTTTCTATCTACTTTGGAAAATGTTCTGCTGTGATTGTTTCAGGTATTTTTTCTGTCCTCATCTCTCATGTCCATTGTCTCTCTAATTATACACATTAATTAAAATAATTCTCATTGAATCACTATATTAAAAAGTTATATAAAGTTTTATATATAAACAAATATATTTATATGTAATAAATGTATTTATATACTATATTAAATTGATATTCACATATAAATATATATTATACTTATATAATTCAGTATATAACATGTTATTATTTATACATATATACTTAATGTATTAGATATATAAAAATAAATATACTTTTATATAAAACGTTTTAAAATTATCATGTAAAAAAGTTATTATTTTTTTTTACGTCTGTTTGATTTTGGGTAATTTCTATATCTGGGAGAAGTGTGTCTTGGAGTCTGCTGAGCTCTGACCAGGTTCTCTTCTTGGCCCCAACTCCTGGAAATAGGAATAGTTTGCTGTCTCATAGGAATCTGTCTTTTGTTTCCTGGATTCCTCAAATTATATAGTGCATAAATATATGTATATATGTATATATATACATATATATATAAATAAGTGTTTTTGTTGTTTCAGGAGAGTAAATCTGAGCCCTAATATTTCATATTGGCCCAAAATGCAGATTTGGTTGAATTCTTTCATGGCTTCACCTTTATCCATGTTACTTTTCAGGTTGGTCAGGCCTCTCTAGATGTTTGCTGTCATCTGTGTCTTGCATGTGATGCTGTGTGTGTGTTTGCTAAGTTTTTTATGTACCTTCCCATAATTTCAAACATTCCAGTAGCTGGGAGAATTTCTCAAATGGTACATCTGTTGGGCTTTCTCTCAGATGCATCTTTTGTTTTTTTTTTTTGGGTATGTGTGTGTGTGACAACCCCGGGTGTGACACCTGGCGGAGCTCAGGAATTACTCCTGGCTCTGTGCTCAGAAATCGCTCGTTGCAGGCAGGGGAGACCATATGGGACACCGGGATTCAAATCACCTTTTGTCCTGAACTCCGTTGCATGCAAGGCAAATGCCCTACCTCTGTGCTCTCTCTCTAGCCCCCTCAGATGCATCTTTCTGAAGAGCTGTTTAGACTTGTGCCCTCAAGCAGTTTTGCTGACATTTCCATTGACTTCCTGTACCATCTTTCTGGGCCTTTGGTGTAAGCTCTGCTAGATTTCTTCCCTTCCTCTTTCTCAGTGTACTCTCATTATGAAAGAGCACATCCTGTAGAGGTTTCCCGAAATAGGAGGGTGTTCCTGCCAGCCTGGTACTCCCCTAGCTGAATAAAGATTGAGGTTGTAGGGTGTGGCTGTGGGACTGCTATGCCTCCTGGCAGAAGGGAATATCTGAGAAGGCCTTGGCATTTTCAGCCAGGACTGGTCTCCCTGGGAGATTGGGCGGCATCCCAATTTTTTCCAGATTAGTTGTGGATTTGGGCTGTTTCTGTGCTGGGAGATATTGGGTATGGTGGGAGCTGCTGGGTTTTCTGGGGGTTTCGAAGATGGGGACTAATTTGTTTACCCCCATCTGAGAAAGCCCCACAGTTTTGAGCCTATAGAATGAGCCCACCTGGGGGAAGAGTTAGCTGCTCTTTTTTGAGGTTATTTGAGAGCTGAGCCATTTCTCTGCCAGAAAGATCCAACCTTTGATTTGGAAACTTGTACCTCAGGTCTGGGAAGTTCTTTTGTGTGTTTTGACGTTTCACCTCTTCATAATTTCGATTTGTTTGCAAACCAAAATAATGATCAGGGACCACTAGGGCTCCCCACAACGGATCTGGGAGGAGAACCGTGGGCCCAGAATTGAAACGGGCCTTGAACATGCACAGCACGGTATGGTATGCAGTTTCCTACTTTGACTTGAGTCTGAGCTGTCTCTCCAGCCCTCAAGTCCTTGTAGTTTGTTGTTGTCCCCCCCCTCCCCTCGCTCCCCCAGTGCTCAGGGCTGCTTTTGTCTCAGTCCTCAGGGGTTGCTTCTTGGAGTGCTGGGGATCCAGTCTGGGGCTCTCACAAGCCAATTGTGTGCTCTAAACCTTTGAGCCATCTCTCTGGTTCTTCTGGTCCCTTTGGACCTTCTTTTCTTACTTTTTGAACTTGCTATTACTGCTCTTCTGTTTTCTTTTTCTCTTTGAAAGTTTTTTATTTGTTTTGGCCATACCTGGCAGGGCTGATGCGGGGTCACTCCTGGCTCTGTACTCAAAGTTAACTCCTTTAGGCTCAGAGGGACTATAAGGATGCTGTGTCAGCTGCATGCAAGACAAACACCCTACCCACTGTGCTATTGTTCTGGCCCTTAAAATTATTATTTTTAACTTTTATTTTAGGCACCAGGATTCACAACACTCTTTAACAATAGGGTTTCACACAGAGTTCTAATCCTACATCCTCTACCAGAAAGTCAATTTCTCCCCACCATTGTCTTTTGTTTTCCACTTCCGTTTTTTCCATTTTTGGGGTCTTTGATCTATTCTAGATTCTTTGATATAGTCTAGATTTCTAGAACTTTACCCATCATCCTTGCTATTGTAATTTTAATTGTAGCATTTGTCTCTTCCAATTCACTGCTCTGGCTTCCTGTTCCACCCCACATTCAGGGCCTTAGCAGGGGGCCCCTTCAGCTCTGGGTTCTCTCCAGATCAGGTGACCAGCTAGCCACACTTCCGGTAGAGCTTGGTTGTGGGGAAGTGGAAGTGACCTTCCCTTTGTCTCAGGCTCACTGGCTGGCCTTGGTGGTGTGCCGAGGATAGACAAGAGACTGCTCTTTACAGCACTCAGCGTCCCATTCTGGTTCCTGGGCTGCGTGGGCACGAGACTTAGCTAGCTTTATGAATTGATCCTCTGTCACTCGTGGTGTTTTGAGGACGAAGACCTCCCAGAATGAATTAGGGCTCCCAGTGTCCTGTCTTGGGTTGTGGCAGGCTCCATCTTAGCTGGTAGCTCGGGAAAGAACTACAAAATGTTTTCAAGTTTGGGTCCATTTGGAGAGGAGTTCGTTTACCGTTTCATTGTGAGTCACATTCCCTTCTCTGCTGGTTTTAAGGGAATGGGATCTTTATAGTAGGGTCCCTTTTTTTACTGGACTTGTCCCTGCTTCTGTGCCTTGCCTTCTTCTCACCCTGCCATTTTCCTGGATCCCAGCTTTCCTACCAGAGAGATGAATGAGAAGGCAGCTTCAGTGGAGGTGACTAAATTAAACATCTTTGTGGCAAAGCAGCTTAGTGAGTTGGGACTGGACCAGCTGGAATGAACTTGACCAGCTTTGCTTTCCACGAAGGGCCTGCTTTTCTGCATTATAAATAATGGAGGTGGGGGAACAAAGAAATCAGGAGAAGCCAAGCAGGCTTATTCCTAGAATAAGAGCTCGCCTGGACTCTTGGGGAAAAGGCGACCTCTTGTGTGGACCACAAAGACTTGACACTCCCTGTTAGTAGGTTCTTATCAGATACTGTCTTTCAGCAGTACTGGAGCACGACAGAGATGGCTGCATAGGGCTCCCTTAAAGGAATAAGGTATCGATTAATGTTTGGATAATAAGGACCCTTATGAGTCAGACCATTATAGATAATTAAAAAAAATCTTAACATATACTGTCATGCATTTATAAAACTCCTGGTTTCAGATGTGAATTTACGAAAATAACATGGGAAGCCTGGAATAAGAACCATCAGGTGGGAAACAGGATTTATAGTAGTGACTATTGATTTGGGCCGTGAAGGTCATATGGTAGTTTGTTCTGTAGCTAGAGAGGAATTTCCAGAAGACAATAGAACGAAGATGTCAGAATTAAATAAAATGGGCTAGGGAGGCCACTTAAATAGCCAGAGAGCTGTGGAAATCCTGGATCTATTCAGGGCCCCATATAGTTCCAGAAAACCACCAGGAGCAACCTGTGAGCCCTGCTGGTGCGAGCCCCCCAAAAAACAACAACAAAAAACCAAGTTTAGGGAAGGGGCACTGTTTTTCTGGGTTGGAATATGGAGGCAGTTGAGAGTACTGATAGACAGGAGTGAATTCGGAGGGCTTTATGTTTGACTCAGTGGGCAGAGGATGTAGGCAGAAGAGGCCTTCACATGCAGGTGACAAGAGTAACCGCAGGCAAGCTATCTTCTACTTCTGTGCTGAATGTGCCACTCATTATCCTGTTGAATCTGCAGTCTGTGAAGGAGGTACTGATTATCCCCATTTACAGAGGAGGAAATTAAGGTTTAGGAGTAAGTCATTTTCCCAGAAAGTTGCCCAACTGGAAACTGACCCAGTGTGGTTTTCAGCATAAGTATGTGTGTTATTGATAGGATAAAGAAGAAATTAGACAAGCTTTGTCACCAGGTCACAGAGGAAGGCCACTGGGGCCAGGGGCAGAAGTGTCTTGAGGCTGGCTTGTGAGATTTTCAATCAGGTTACAGGGACACACGTGAAAAACTGAAGGGTTGAATGGCTCCCTCTTGGACCCAGCAGAGTTGGTGGCACCTGAGTGGCCCCCTGGTTAAGCAGGTCTACAAATATCTGAGCCTCAAGTGTCTGGCAGAGTTGAGCAGACTCTGACAACCGTGGTGGTAAATGGAGGCTCTGCTTAAAAGTGCCCATCTGTCCTTACAAACCCAGTGCAGTTCAGAAGACTCAGGAAATACCAACTGTTAGGGCTGGGGAGGAGGGATGGGTGGGAGCCAATTATACCTCAGCCTTGCCTGTCCTCAGGGCCTTAGTGGCCAAGCTCCTCTGGGTGAGTGAGCTCTTGTGTCTTGGATAGAGAAGGAGAAGGTGGGGACAGCCACAGTGCATGTCTGAGTCACTCCCTTTAGCCAGTCTCCTCCCCAGACAACTGTGATGTCAGATTTTAGGCTGACCTGAAGGTGTGGGGTTGCTTAGTACAGATCCCTCCAAGATGAGGTCCTGAGGAGAGCTACCTTGGTTTTGTCCTGGGACGCCGGGAGCCTGCGCACAGTGGGTGAGTTGAGCCTGTCCAGGCCTGGTGGGGCTGGCATGTGGAGGAGAAAATCTTTTGGTTAGAAGTGGAGCTCTCGGACCCCCTTTTTCCTCCCAGGGTGTTTTCGTTCTTGAATTGGAAAAGAAAGAGGGCAGAAGTGGAAGAGCAGAGGACTGGTTTGCAAGTGGGATTGGCACATATTCCCGAGAATACGGTAGCTTGTTTTGGAAAAAATGCTCTGCACCGGAAATTACTTGTCATGTCTGCTTCTCAGTGTTGATTTGTCACTTTGTTGTCGCTTTCGGAGAGGCTGGGGGCTGGGAGGAGACAGCAGAGGCAGGCCATCTCCAGGTGACTACCACCTCCTTTAGAAGAAGACAAACTAGCAACAAGGGGGTGAACCCCCCAAATTATAGGGGTGATCTGGCTCCCTGATGGCAGGAGGTGAGGGACTTAGAGTAGAATGATTGGGGAAATGGGAAGGAATGGAGTTTGGGTCAGATTCAACCAGCTGGTTGAAGAAGATCTGTCTCTTTCTGCACATCTGGCTTGGGGGTCTGGCAACTGCTCCCCAAACCAGTATCAGCAATAGGAGGACAGTAAGAGCAGTCTCTGCCTAGAATAGAGTCCAGCCCTCTTGGGCTCAGCCATTACCTTGCTTGTCTAGGGTGTGTCTGAGGGTGATGGTTTTGGAGAGGTGTGTGTGGGGAGTTGGTGTCTATGTGGTGGGGTATACATGGTGTGGTGGGTTGGGGTCTGGGGTGTGGCACAGATGTCTGCATATGTGTATGGGTCCAGTGTAAAGTTTTGTATGTTAGGGGGGGTCTGGTGTGTGATATTGTGTGTGTGTTTGTGTGTGTGTGTAGGGGTGTCAGTATCTCTGCATTTCCCTCCACCCCCGCCCCAGCTCAGGAAGTGATGAGATTGTCCTGAGCTCAGCCCTAAATACCTGGTACTGAGGAGTAGGTGGATGCCTCAGATGCCAGTGGAATGAGAGGGTGTGCGTGGGGCGCCTGGAGGGCCTCTGGGCAGGGGGGAGAGGAGGAGCCTGTGCGCTAAGACTTACCAACTCACCGTGGCCTCTGCTTGATTGCCTGTTGGATGACAGCCCTGCGTGGGCACACATCGGTGGTGCTTTTCCAGCGGGAGTGTGGGCACTCCCGAGGCTAGAGAGGTCAGGTCTGCCTAGGTCATCCTAGCCTACCTCGGTCAGACCTGAGCTCTGCAGGGCTCCCAGTGCATAGAAAGACCCCACCATGTCAAAACCGGGATGTCAAAACCAGGCCAAGAAGGCAGAGTGGCAGGCCAGGGAGCAGTGGACCTAACTCCCCAGAGTAGGGGGCGTGGCTCCCAGAGTAGGGGGTGTGGCTTCAGGAATAGGAGGTAAGACTGCCAGGTCAGGGCTTGGCTCCTGCGAGTAGGAGGCGTGGCCACCGGGGTAGGGGGCGTGGCTCACTCCCGGTTCCCAGGTCAGGGATTGGCTCCCGGGGGGTAGGAGGCGTGGCTCCCAGGCCAGGGCGTGGCTGGGGTCTGCTATAGTGGCAGGTGGGTGCTTTCTGCTGGCCCTGGGCAGCTGGAGGGAAAGATCCCAGCCCTCTGCTCCCAGGAGCTTCTGGGATCAACCCTTTTGTCATGGAATATGGGGCTCTTGCATTCCTGGGAGGTAAAGGGTGGGTGGGGGCCTGGGATTGTGGAGATGGCCTGAAAGAAGCTGTGATGGCTTTGTCAGTGGGGAGGCCCTGCTGCGGGTGGCTGGGGGCCGTGCAGGCTGGGGGCCGGGCGCCCCGCAGAAATGGTCGCAACCACCTCGGCTGCAGCTCAGGCTGCCACTGTGGGTATGAGCCTGTCCGGGAGCAGCTCACAGGGCGTCCCAGCTGAGGTGTGGGCTAGAGGATGCTGGAAGCCCAGCCCCTCGACGCATAACGGTGACGCCTGCGCTTCTGCGGGAGGGGCTGGTTCGCAGGGCTGCTCTACGCCTTTCCAGGCCCAGCGCTGTAGTTTGGGTTCCATGGGGGAGAATCAACGCCTGCCGGGGGGCGAGGAGGGACTGCAGGTAACCCAACACCATCTGCCACCCTCCCTGCCCTCTGCAGCATCCTCAGGAGTGAGGGGTGTCTGACCTGCCTCCTACATGGGCTGGGTTCCTGGAGGCCGGGTAAAGAAGGGTGAGGTGTTTGGGACGGTATGGAGAGGGGTGGGGGTGCTGGTATCTGCCTTAGTGTCCCCGGGTCCCTTACGACCCGATTAAGCTTCCCTTTGAGGCTCCTCTCCATTCCACACTCCAGAGCAGTGCCAGGATTGGGGTGATCCTTTATGGGCATGGTGTCCTAGGATTGCGGCACTGGCATTTTAAATATGCTGATCAAGCCTTAGGCCCTTTTTTGCTTTGGAAAAATCTGATCTGGTGATGATTAGGGGTCCTTTTCTTCCTCCCCTTGGAGCGCCTGCACGTTCTCCCGTGGCCAGCGGAGGGCAGTCGCTGACAGGACAGAAAGGAGTGGGCTGTTTGCCGGGGCTGGAGAGCTGAGGGGCCGAGTCTTGGCTGGCCCTTACCCTTCCTTGCTTTTCTCCACCGACTCCGGCTCCTGAACTGCTGGGCAAGCTGCTCTGGTTTGTCCTCTCCCGGCGTTCTCGGAAAGCCAGCATGGTTCAGGTGGATTTAGGGCCCAGCTTTGTGTGTGACTGGATCTGGTCATCTGGAGGCTCTGATCCAACAGCCTTCCTTGCAGGGACAGTGTTATCCTTGCTTAGACGTCCTCTGCAGACAGAACCCTGGTTTCCTTTGCGCTAGTGCCTGGCAGGAACAGGTGTCTCTGAGCTGACAGGGATGAGGAAGTCAGGCCTAGGAATGACCTTGGCCTGACCTCCATCTGTCCACTAGTTGGGCCCCTGGGCCCCATTCTGGTCATTCGCTTGGACTGAGGGGAAGCTGTACCCATACAGTTTGAGTGCCACAGGGAAGAGACAGTTGCTCAGGCTGTCCCCATATCTTGACCCCCACCCTCTTTCAACGAAGAAATCCCTTCTGGGCAGGTTGGCCCAGCCCAGAGGGAGCTCCTGCAAAGACCCACAGGGATGCCCATGCCTCCAACCCTCTCCCCAGCTGTTTATCCCTCGGCCAGCTGGGGCTTCCAGGAGCTGGAGGGGGGTGGGTGCAGCTGGCTAGGACAAGAGAGCAGTGTGTAAGAAATGGGGGGCTCTGGCATGATGGAAAGAGGGGCCAAGAGGACTTCCTGTAGCTGTCAGGTGTGCCTGCATGGGGGAGAGGGCCAGGGTTAGAGCAGCTGGTGCCTTAGGAGGAGGGGCAGAGGGAACATTTGACCCCTCTAGGAACTTGAGGGGCCCACTGGGGCTTGGTGGCATGTCTCTGTTCTCTTCAGCTGGGGTGTGGTCTGTGTATTTGTGGGGGCTTCTCCAAGTCTCCTGGAGCTGGAGGTGGGGGCATCACATTGTGATCTGGCAGCTTATTTGTTTGTTTGGAGAGCGGGTTGGAGCTTGGCCAGCTGGTCTGGGGAAGCTCCCCCGAGTGCATGGGAGCACACAGTGTCACCCTAGGACTGGGGGTGGAAACCCCCCCCTCACTCTCCCCCAGGCTGCCTGACTCTGGCAGGCTGCCGGCCGGCCTCCTATTTCCGTCGTCGTCGGGCACCAGGGTAACAGGGCCACAGGAGGGTCGGAGCCAGCAGCCGCTCAGCCTGGGCGGGTGCTGGGGGAGGACAAAGCCTCTGGAGGCCAGGCCCCCCACTCAGTAGAGCGCTGGACTCCCACAGACAAATCCTCCTGGGGCCTTGTGCCCCTTTTTGTCCCCTGCTGCCTGGCTGGCAGAGCCCCCTCCCGGGAAGCCCAGGAGAGTCTGCTGTGACTGTGGGGGCTGGGGTGCAGCTAGAGACAGGGGGCCTTGTGTCTGGGGACGCAGTGGGGCTGGTGCGGTGGCTGGGAGGAAGAGCCCCCCTTCCCTGCTGCCCTCTTGGCAGGGGTTCAGAAAGGTCCTTTTTCAGCCTGTGACAGACAGAGCCACTGAGCTGGGGAGGGCGGGAGGCTGGAGACTAGAGGGGGGGGGCAGGCTGCCTGGGGAGGGAGCCTAGCCTGGCTGAAGGGCTGTAAGAGGAGGAAGACTGGACAGGACAGTGGCGGGCTGCTGCCTGCCGGAGGAGGAGGGATCTGGGATTGGGGGCCCCTACTTCCTGAGAGCCCAGCCAGCTGTGCCAACAGCTGGGCAGCACCAACAAGAGGCCTTCCTCTGCTTCTGCTCCTCTCTGGCCGCCTGTCCTTCTGGCCTGAAGCTCCTGCTCCCCCACTTCTCAGGCCAGAGCTCCGGGAACCCGGTTAGGGTCCAGCTCCGCGGAGATGCCAGCAGCTCGCCGGTTCCCTGGCCTGGAGCTCTCCTTTCCTTTCCTGGCCAGACTTCGGTGGCGACTGTACACAGTGAGTGGGGGGTTATGGGCGGGGGCCCCTGGATCAGCTCCTGGAGGCAAGGGTCCTGGAGCAGAACTGGGAATAGCTGTGGGGTCTTGTCATCATGCCTGCCACGCTGGTCAGACAGGTGCATCCTTTTAAAGAAATTTGGGATGCAGGAAGAAGTTAGAAGAGAGAGTATAGCTAGCTGTGGGGCACAGCAGTGTTGGTGGCAGCAGCGATGAGACTGGGACTGGGGCCCTTCTCCCAGGCTCTCCTCACGCTCCCTTTCTTCCCCCACCTTTCAGCCTGCTTCTGGGGCTGGAGGCAGAAGGGGGAGCTTGGGATTGAGCAGAGGGATTTCTGGGATGAACAGGCTAGATGAGGCTTTCTTAAACTGCTCTGGGGAAGGGGCTCTGGGTGTCCCCTCCCTGAGCTGTTGTTCTCACAGCAGTGTACCTACAGAGGAGGATGGATTGGGGACCATGAGGGAGTGGTGGGGGGGATCTTCAGAGCCCCTCAACTTGGCAAAGTCTCTCTGTTGGTAGGACCTGGGGGTGATTCTGGAAATGATGCTTGGCTTCCCCTGGCCTGACCTAGGAGAGGTACAGCCCAGGGCAGGGTTATGGCATGGGGAGCAGACTTATCTTTGGGGCTTTCTTCTGGGAAGCAGTGATGCTCACAGCCTGTCTTTGGAACATTTTCAGGATAAGTGAGTTCATTTAACTGAGTAGTTAACTGGATTGCAATGGTGTTATTCTTAGATGAGTAGGAACATAACCAGCATGCAAGCTGTGTGGGGCATGCGGTGGGTTATATGTGTTTCTGTGGCCCTTGTGAAATAGGATAAATGAAAGTGATTCTAGCCCTGGAGCTGGCTTAGGGGTTTAGAGCACTTGCTGTGCATGCAGCAGGCTTGGCCCTGGCAAATGTGGTCCCCTGAGAGCCCCCAGGAGTCACCCTTGAGCCCTGAGCCAGATGAGGCCCCCAATCAAGCAGATCCAACTGATTCTCGCATTTCACATATCCTAATGAGTGCATGTGGTAGAATGAAGCAGTCTGAACATCGCAGGTGGGCCACCATGAAGGCATCTGCAAGCGTCCACTGGCTGGGTTGTGGTCAGGTCTCACTTTCAAATAGTAAATAGGCTTTGACAAGCTTTGAACAAAGCAAAAGCTGGTTCTCCCTTTGTTGACAAAATGGTTCTATTCCAAGAAGTGTTAGTTACTGTGTTCAGACTGCAAAAATAGGCCCAGGAGTGGAGTGCATGTTTTGCATGTGGGATGTCTGCGTTTACTCTCCGGCACCTCATTGTTCCCCAAGCATCATGCCAGGAGGTGTCCCCAAACAGTTAAAAAAACACAGAACTTATGAACATACTTTTCTTGTTCATATGTAAATTGGATTCCATTCCTGGGGATCCACACATTTTCACTTACCTGGATTTGTGGGATTTGGGATGGTGCACAATGTCTTGTCAACTCCTTGGCTAGTGATGAAATGCCACTAGCGCCCTTCCGGAATTAATTGTTCCTTGGTCACTGGTCTGCAGGCCAGTCAGCAGGTATAAAGAAGGGGTAACCACAGCTTGGCAGGGGCAGGGTAGAGGTGGGTCTGCATTGCCGTCTTGAAAGGGTTACTGAGGGCTACAAGTCTCTCAAATCCCCCTCTGGCTCAGCTGTCCTGGTAGAAGTGCCAGGGTCTGAGCTTTGAGCTTCTTGTTGCTTCTAGTCACTCTTTGTCCTGTCTGGAGCTGCCTGGGAAAGTCGCAGCTCCTGGCAGCGTTGGCAGCACCACTGGGAGCTCTGGGGCAGCAGGCCCACCCTATGCCAGGCTGGTCTTGCAGCATGACCTTTGATGTGCGCTGCTGAGTCTGCATTGGTGGGGGGTGAGGCCAGTGAGGAGCAGCTGGCCTTTCTTCGCCTGCCTGCCTCAGTGGCAATTGGAACGGGTGGGGTGGGGGGTGGGGGCCTGGGTTCAAGGCTGGGCTGGTGGTGCACTAAGCATGGACGTGTCTTAACAAGGCTTTTGTGTGGGCTGGGTCAGACTCCTGAGCTTCAAGGCCACCTCTGACTTCTGCAGAGTCTGTGCAGGCCCACTTGCTAATGTGGCTGCATTGTATCATTGTATTTGGCTTGGCTAGTGCCTGGTGTGTGTTTGCATTTCAGATTTGAGTTAGTTGTACTAGTTAAGGGCTCAGGAGAAAAGCTCCAGCAGGATAACATGCTTTATAGGTAGGAAGCCTATATCTGATATCTTTATATGATCCCAAGCACCAGTAAGAGTGGCCCATTGGGCCACAAGCTGGGAGTAGCCTCTCAGAGAATTAAACCCCCCCAAAAAAAAACGAAAGTAAAGGACCAGGTCCAGCAAGGAGCTCAGTGAGCTTAGCCATTGAGCACATGCTTTGTATGCTAGGGGGCCTGCACTGAATTCCTATGTACTATCAAGGTCAATCCAGAGGACTGGAGTGGGGAAGAGCCCCTGAGCACCACCAAGTGTCTTTCCTCCCTCAAGATAAAAGGATAAAGAATGTTAAATTGAAGCAAGCAGAAAAGTGTGGGTAATGTGTGAGTCTTTGAAGGAAAAGCAGTCTGGAAGAAGATAGATATAAAAGTCCTTGGGGGTGGGCCCACAAGTATATAGGGTTAAGATGTGTGCTTGGGCCCCCAGCACTATGGTCCCCTGGGCATCTCTGGGCACAGTCCTCATACTGAAGTGCTGAGCCATACCTCATATCCTCAGGCTTTAGTGTTTAGCCACCTAACTGGTGGACAGAGTATCCCCAGGCCTCCTGAGCCCAGGTTGGGTGTCATTGTTGGCAGCTACCTTTGTGCTAGGAGGCCTGGTGGCTGTATAGTTGGGAGAAATGAGATGCTCAAGGCTTCAGTGCAGTGTCGTGTGCCTCTGTTGTTCCCCCTCCAATCCCCACATAAACACAGGTCCCTTCTTCACTCAGAACCCTAATTGAAACCCTCTCATGTTCTCCTTTCTTTTTTTTGGAGCCATGACTGATAGTGCTCATGGGGCCATGCCTGTGGCTCTCATCTGGGCCTCTGCAAATACTCAGCCACTTCACCAATCCTCCCTCCCATTCCCGATGGTGAGCTGTCACAGAGTTGGAGTCGTCCTGTATTTTTTTTTAAAACAAAACTGCTCTCTTTGACCACTCTGGGCTCAACCTGTCCTCAGCCTATTGGGTCTTTGTGGGCCGTGAGATGCTGGAGTGTGGGGCTGGTCTTTTGATTCGGTCACACTGGGCATTGGGAAGAACTTGACTGAGCTCATTTGCTCCTATGATCTATCTGTGGGAGTCGGGAAGGTCGTGAAAAGATCAAGGGAACCACATTCCCTCCGAAAATACAATGAGCACATCATGAGTAAGAATGTGTCCTTTTCCTCAGATAAGGATACAGTCAGCTAGTTTTTGGTTTGGGAGATTTGCAAGAGTTTAAGAGACAGTTGTAAAGCAGACTCTGCGAGTCTGAAAAAGGCTAAGTTGTTCTGGCTGCTCAGCTGGAGGGTGGTATTCTGGGATGAGCTGTCCCCCTCTCTTCTACCCAAAATTGGCTTAGTTGCTGGCTGAGCAGAGGGTGGGATTCCAAGTTGAGCAGCCCCCCATTGCCTCTACCTTGAGTCTGCTGAGTTGCTGACAGGGTGGAGGGTGGCTTCCGGGGTGAGCCCCTCATCTTTATACCCTCAGTCTCCCTTGTGGCTGGCAGGCCAGAGGGCAGGTGGGTACTGTTTGTTTCCAAGCCCGCAGGGGCAGGAAGTGTTTTGAAGCCATTGAAGTAGTCTCGAAGGTCGTGTTTGGGGTGCTTGGGCAGGCCCCCTATACCCTCCTGTACCCTCTGCTCTCTCTGAGCCAACCATCCCTCCTACAGAGGCTGGGGAGCAGCAGCATGCAGCCCGAGGAGGGCACAGGCTGGCTGTTGGAGCTACTGTCCGAGGTGCAGTTACAGCAGTACTTCCTGCGGCTCCGTGATGACCTCAACGTCACCCGCCTGTCCCACTTTGAGTACGTCAAGAATGAGGACCTGGAGAAGATCGGCATGGGCCGGCCTGGTATGTGGAAAACCTCAGTCTTGCTCATAGTTTCCCCCGTGACCTTTGTCACTGCCAGCCACTTGGAGAAGGTGTTTCTGTGGCTGTCTGTGGGGCTCCCCAGAGGGCTTGGCCGGCCTGTCCCAGAGGCAGAGTGGGGTCTGTTCGGGGCAGGCAGACTCGGACATGCGGAGAAGGGCAGCCTCACCCCCTCAATGGGTCCATGGAATTCTGGTTTCCTTCCTTTTGTGTGTCCTGTTCCCCTATGCCCCCGGCTGGGGAGGCAGCTCCAGGCCCAGTGAGTGGCTCATGTGGCTGAGACCCAGTTTGTACCCAAAGCTGACCAGACTTCTGCTCGTTCTGAGTTGCTCTAAGCTGTCTGTATTCACTTCTTTTTTCAGCTCCATCCGTCTCGTTTATATCAACTTTCAGAAGTTAAATGTGGCCCCCCCACCCCATTTAGCCTCAAAGGAGTCAGAGCAGTTTCTAGGAATCCAGAGGATGCTATTAGCCCTTGAGAACTAGAATTACTAAAAAGGTCATGATGTGCTTGATCTGATGCTGGTGGTCTTGGGTGCCAGGAGCATCATGTAATTTTACAACAGAAGAACCAAAATTGGGTGTGTTAGGGAAACTTATTTTTTGTTTCCTGAGAGTTAGGAAGAGAGTTGCTTTCTCCCTGTCCTGCTCTGTGGGTTCTTATTTCCATTAGGTCAGCAACAGAGACCTGGCTTGGGTGCTGCATGGTGGGTGAGGGGCTTGGGAGGCAGCAGTAGCAGCTTTGATAGTCTGTCTCCCTCTCCCCCACCTTACAGGCCAGCGGCGGCTGTGGGAGGCCGTGAAACGAAGGAAGGCCCTGTGTAAACGCAAGTCTTGGATGAGCAAGGTCAGCAGACTGGAGGGGAGGGCTTTTCCCATGGGGTCGGTAGTCCTCTCCCTCCAGCAAGTTACTCCCAGATCTGCTGGGCTAAGTGTCTGTCTCTTCCTGGAGTTGGCGTCTAAGCACTGGGGACAGGTTCAGGTGCTTGGTAACAAGTACATCATCACTTGAGCCTTTGCTGTGTCTGAGCCTGGGGCCCGATTCCAACGTAGTTGCAGGACAATCAGGATTCAAGACAACTTGGCTGTCCTCTCCGTCCCCCTGCCCCTATTCTGTCTTTCTGGAGGGTCCCTCTGATTATCTGATGTTGCTGACAGCTTCCTTCCTTTTCCCACCTCCTGCCACTGCCTTCCCTCCCCCCACCAGCCTGATGTGGGTCTGCAGAGTGGCGAGTGCTTAGTCTGATCCATTGGCACTTTGCCCATTGTCTCGATACAATGTGAAAGGAAGTGAGCAAGCCAGGGCTGTCCTGTCCGGCTTAGAGCCTCCTGACTGGGGTGGGGGGCGGGCAGGGCAGAGCTGCGGGCCTGGCATTGGCTGCCAGGGAGATCTGAGATCCACTGGCTGCAAAGGGGCTGTCTCTTGGGATCCTGTGGCCTTTTCTGGGGACACTGCCCTGGACCCTTGCCCAGGGTTGAGGGAAGGATAAGAGTGTTGGGTGTGGGGAAGATTGGAGAGAAAGCGCACAGTACGCCAGTCTTCAGGGCCTTGGAGTGACCTGTCCACTCCTCTCCAAGTCATGGGCAGTTCTTCAGTGCTGAGATAAAGGTCTAGAAGCTTTGAGATTTCAGTTACTGGGTGGACAGGCCAGCATTGGCCTGACGAGGCCCTTGGCTAGGGCCTGTACTGATAAGGTACTGCCTGATGTGTTGGCCAGGGCCTGCTGGGCAGTCTGTAGCCTCAAGCCCAAGCTTTGCAAATCCCAGAGGGCTAGGTCTGGCTCTCAGGATGCCTCCCCCTTGCATCTTCCCCTGGCCTGGAGCCCCTCCACCTCCAGCCAGCCCAGAGTGCAGTCTACCTTGGCTTCCTTCTTTCTCATCAGCCCTTGGGGCCCCTCCAGAAGCCCAGCTGTCTATCTACCCAGGCCTTCCCCACCAGGGCCTTGCTGTACCACACACCCCGTGCGTGCGCCCCACCCCCACTCCACCTCCCCACCCCACCCCCGCACAGCAAACTCAGACTCCTGCTCCAACTTCGGGCTCAAATTAGCCTCTTACTGGCAGGATAAAGGGCCGCCGACTCCCCAGGGAGGGTGGAGACAGACAGCACCAAATGGGCGACTCAGAGAAGGGGCCAGGGCTAAAAATGGACAGATGGACAGGGAGGTGCTTATGGAGGCCCCTCTGGGTGCTGCCCATCAGCTTGGACCAGGCGCCGGAGTCTGTGCAGTTGTGGGGTCCTGGGCGGGGTAGGAGGGCATCACCTGGTGCTTGGTGAGGCGCTAGGAATGAGGCCTCTGTCTCCACAGATACCCCTGAGGCCTCACTGAGGGTGTAGTTTTCCATTTGGGGGGTGCAGCTTGGGGGATTAGCCCAGGCTTTCAGAGGCTCCATGGTGGGGCCAGCCCAGGGCCTCAGGCTCCCTCTGGCCCCTGGCGGCCTCCACACAGGTGTTCAGTGGAAAGCGGCCGGAGGCTGAGTTCCCCCCCCATCACTCCCAGAGCACCTTCCGGAAGCCCTCTGCCCACTCGGGCAGCCCCGCTACAGGGGAGGGCGCCCTGCAGAGCCTTACCTGCCTCATCGCTGAGAAGGACCTGCGGCTCTTGGAGAAGCTGGGGGACGGCTCCTTCGGTGTGGTGCGCAGGGGCGAGTGGGACGCCCCCTCGGGAAAGTCGGTGAGCCTTTGGGGCCCCGTGGGGTGAGGGAGGCTGCCACACCCTCTGCCAGGATGCCAATGTCTGGGGGAGGCGAATCCCTTAACTGGACACATCCTTTCTGTTGCTTTTCTCCTTATAAGTAGAACATGCTATCCCATAGTTAAGCCTTTTGGATCCCTAACCCTTTACCTCTGGTTGATACTTTGTTGAGTTATTTAAGATATAAATTTGCAGCACAACTCTTGACTTTGGGGGGCCCATATGGGGTGACAGGGATCTAACCCAGGTCAGCATGTGCAGTGTAAACACCCTGCACACTGTGCTTTCTCTCTAGCTTCTGCTTTTTAAAGTTTTGGATTATGCCTGTCGGTGCTCAGTGTTTTGTTTTTTCCCTAGCTTTAAGCTTAGGAGTCCCCTCTGGTGGTGCCCTGAATATTCTAGTGTTTGCTTTTTTTTTTTTTGGTTTTTCGGACCACACTCGTTTGATGCTCAGGGGTTACTCCTGGCTAAGCGCTCAGAAATTGCGCCTGGCTTGGGGGGACCAAATAGGATGCCGGGGGATCGAACCGTGGTCCTTCCTTGGCTAGCGCTTGCGAGGCAGACACCTTACCTGTAGCGCCACCTCGCCGGCCCCTAGTGTTTGCTTTTTTATAGCATTTATTTGATTAATTTATTTTTTAACATTATTGCGGGAGACAGCTTGGTCATACCTGACAGCTCTCAGGCCCAGGCTCCTGGTTTGACCCTCAGGGATCACTCTTGGTGGGTCTTTGGGGACTATGTGGTTCCAGAGAGAAAAGCAAGGTCTGCTACATATAAGGCAAGCATAACTCCTGTTACTATCATCTCTCATCACTCCAGACCTCTAACTTTATTTTTAGTTCTTTTTTTGTTCTTTTGTTTTTTTTTGGTTTTGGGGCCATGCCCAGCAACGTTCAGAAATCGCTTTTGGCATGCTCTGGGGAGACCATATGGGATGCCAGGGATCGAACCTGGGTCCATCCTGGATTGGCTGCATGCAAGGCAAACACCCTACTGCTATGCTGTTCCTTCGGTCCCCATTCTCTTTCTTTGTTTTGGGGCCACACCTGGCAGTGTTGACATATTATTCCTGGCCCTGTGCTCAGAAATCATTCCTAGAACCATATGGGATACTGGGGATTGAAAATCCGGGTCGGCTGCAAATGCCCTACCCACTGTGCTATCCCTCTAGTCCTGATAGAATGTTTAATCTATTATCACACTGCCTTTGGACTTCTCTTGCCTATGCTTATGCTCTGGAAGGGCTGGTGCAGCTGAGGTACTACCTCTCCCCAACCCTACCAGCCCAGCCTCAACAGCAGTGCTAAGAAGCAGAACTGAGGCAGGGGCTAGAGCTGAGTAGAAAGAGGAGGAAGAGGAGGAGGAGGAGTAGGAGGTTGATTCAAAAAACTGGGAGCTTGACATCCATCACTCCCCATTCTGGGCAGGTGAGTGTGGCTGTGAAGTGCCTGAAACCTGATGTGCTGAGCCAGCCAGAAGCTATGGACGACTTCATCCGGGAGGTTAATGCCATGCATTCACTGGACCACCGGAACCTCATCCGCCTGTATGGTGTGGTGCTTACACCACCCATGAAGATGGTGAGCACCATGTTCCTGGGGCTCTGTGCTCCCCGGACTCCACTCTGGTCACTCCCTGCATCCCAACAAGGCCACAGACTTGCTCAGAGAGACTTGCAGGCCTCACTGAGGACGAGTCCTGGGAGTCCATGTCTATTGGAGTTTGTGTTTGTTTGCAGATGCCTCCCTGGGAAGGCCTGGCTCTAGAACATTTTTTTTTTGTGTTTTTTTTTTTTTTTTGGGGGGGGGGGTTTGAGGGCTCTACCCAGCAGTGCTCTGTGCCCAGGACTGACTCTGGTAGTATCTGGGGGACCCTGTGTAGTATCAGGGATTTGAACCAGGGTAGGCAGGGAGACATAAGCACCTTTTGTATACTGTGTCTAGCCCCTGGCCATAGAATTTGGTTTTTCACCTAAGACACTTTTGTAGGGGTGCTTGGTGGGACAGGGTGTCCCAATTCTTGCCTGGGGGTATGGGGCCTCATGTTCAGGTGCTCAGGTCTAGCTATGCTTGGGAGACCTTGCAATGCTGGGACTCAGACCTCAACATGCAGTCAAGCACTCCAGTTTTTTGAGCTATCTGTCTTAGTGGCTGTATTTCACCTTTACCTCACAGGATGGCTTCTCTCTGGGCCTGTTTCCTACCTGGCCTGATGGCAGGGAGGCAGGGAAAGCTGACTCTCATTCAGTGGGTGGGCCGGAAGCAGTGTTCTGGCTGAGACAGGGAGCCCTTGATGTGTGTGGCCTACGCCTGGCATGCCAGTGGAGAGCAGCAGGGCTCAGCTGGCTACCTCTTCTACCTCCTGTGACTGCAGGTGACAGAACTTGCCCCTCTGGGATCGCTGTTGGACCGGCTGCGCAAGCATCAGGGTCACTTCCTCCTGGGGACTCTTAGCCGCTACGCTGTGCAGGTGGCCGAGGGCATGGGCTACCTGGAATCCAAGCGCTTCATTCACCGTGACCTGGCTGCCCGCAACCTGCTGCTGGCCACCAGAGATCTGGTCAAGATTGGGGACTTCGGGCTGATGCGTGCACTGCCCCAGAACGATGACCACTACGTCATGCAGGAGCATCGCAAGGTGCCCTTTGCCTGGTGAGGGGCCCAGATCCCTCCTGGACCCTACAGACCATAAGAGCCAAGCATTAGCATTCTGCCACTTCTCACCTCCAAGCAGCCCTTAGCTCTATCAGGGCCTGGCTGCCCTTCTTGTTGGCCTTTCTCCTATCATTCCTCCAAGAAGATACCTGGGAGGGCTTTTGTTTCAGAGACCTGTGAAAGGTACAGAACTGTGGGAGAGTAAAAGCTTCTAGAATACAGTGTGAGAAGTCAGCCAGCAGATTGGGGGTGTAGTGGTAGCGGTGGGGCTAGTGGCAGACAGGGCTAGGCCATGCTGGACCATTTCTCTGGGCACTACCTGCTCTTCTGTGCCATTTGATTCTTTATGCGTAGAGGCTAGATGGTTTTTGGGGATCCAAGACATTTGGGGGTCAATCCTGTAGTGCTGTGGCCTCCCTACTATTGGGGTAGGGGTTGCTTTCTCCTGCCAGAGATGTGGCTCTGGGTCTGTTGCCACTGCAGTGACTTGCTGGAGTCCATGATTGGGTCATTCCATTCCGGGTGCTTTTTGTGACTTGGGGCATCCCCTTCCTTACGCTCATCACCCAGACTCATGGCTTGAATGATAAAAGAAGGTCGCCTTCATGTGCCCCTTCTTGAGACAGTCCCTACCATGTTCCTGATATTTCTAGTTCAGGGACAAGGAACTGGAGTGTGTGTGTTCTCTGGATACATGCTCTGCACCCCACCCCCCTTTTGGGTAGCATGTTTTGCTCTCCTACCCCAGGGAGAGCTATTGGCTATACACTTGGACCATCTCTGTCCTGTCTATGTGCTTCCTGGAATGGCCCTTGGAGGGCTTTTTCTGGGTTGAGCTGAGATGACTCCTCACAAGGAAGGATCAGGGAAGGTGTGGGGAGGGCGGTTTATCAGGGGAAAAGCAGATGTGACCAAACCTACCCTTTTTGGTTTCCTTCCTCATGCCTTATCTAGATTCTTGCCCAGATACATTCCAGGATCTTGCCCCAAATCCAGAAATCACCACAGTAGGTCCCTAGCCCCAGACCTCCCTTTTGGCAACCAGGGGCTGCCTCTTACCTGGGCTGCCTATGAGGAATAGACCCGAGCAATGAGTTTGTTTTTTTGTTTTTTGGGCCATACCCTGGGCTGCCTATGAGGAATAGACCTGAGCAAAGACTTTGTTTTTTGTTTTTGTTTCTTGGGCCACACCCTGCAGTGCTCAGGGATTACTCTGCCTCTGTGCTCAGAAATCTTTCCTGGCAGGCTCGGGGGACAATATGGGATGCCGGAAATCGAACCCGGGTCCATCCCAGGACGGCCGTGTGCAAAGCTATCTCTCTGGCTCCTGAGCAAGGACTTTATTTATTTTTGTTTTTTGGGTCACACCTGGCGGTGCTCAGGGATTACACCTGGCTCTGTGCTCAGAAGTCTCTCCTGGCATGGGATGCCGGGATTCGAACCCAAGTCCGTCCTGTGTTGATCACGTGCAAGGCAAACGCCTTACTGCTGTGCTATTGCTCTGGCCCCTATTTATTTTTATTTTTAACCTCTACCCTATGTTCAAGAGGTCCTATCCCATCTACTTCCTGCTGCAGTCAGACTGGGCATGTAAAATGCTTGGTGAAGAAGTGTTTTTGTGTCAGGACTGTGGGTCTGGGTGCTTGGAGCCTATTTGACTCCTGCCTCTCTGCTAGGTGTGCCCCCGAGAGCTTGAAGACGCGCACCTTCTCCCATGCCAGCGACACCTGGATGTTTGGGGTTACCTTATGGGAGATGTTCACCTATGGCCAGGAGCCTTGGATTGGCCTCAATGGCAGTCAGGTAAAGGAGCCAGATTGATTGAACCCTAGTGTCCAGCCTGGCCTCTCCGAAGTTACCTTATCTGCTGGGCCCACCTCTGCTATGCTGGGTGTTGCCTCTCCAGGTGCTCAGGTGGGCTGGATGGCCTGTTGCCATCCCCTTGCCACAGACCTATTGGGTTCATGAGCCTTGCCCAGGTAGCAGATGCCTTAGGTGCAGGAGTGTTGGCCTCCTGTGAAGGCTAATCTCTGGGCAGCAGGGAGCTGGGTAGTGCCCTTTGCTGCCCTCATCTTGTGGCCCTGCCAACCCCCCTACACCAGATCCTGCACAAGATTGACAAGGAAGGGGAGCGCCTGCCCCGGCCCGAGGACTGCCCGCAGGATGTCTACAATGTCATGGTCCAGTGCTGGGCTCACAAGCCGGAGGATAGGCCCACCTTCGTGGCATTGCGGGATTTCCTGTTGGAGGTGAGGGCAGCTGCCCTGGCTTGGGGGCCCCCTCCCCCTCGCAGAGGCTGAGCTAGGCCATGACCTGTGTCTATCCCCAGGCCCAGCCCACTGACATGCGGGCCCTGCAGGACTTCGAGGAGCCTGACAAGCTGCATATCCAGATGAATGACGTCATCACTGTCATCGAGGGCAGGTGGGGAATGTAGGGGAGGCTTGAGAAACCTCATCCTTGGGGTGAGGGAAGGATAGGGGACCCTGGTGGTTGGGGCTTAGTGAGCAGTTGCTGCCTTCCAAGGGCCTTTCTGTGCGTCCTCTGCCTCCTTCCCTTTCTCTTGTGGGCAGGAGACTGAGGATTTGGCTCAGCCTGTTATGAGGGTGTCCGAGGTTCCTGGCTGGTGTGAGGGCCTCCATCTGGGTCTCTGTTTTTTTTCTAGTCTCCTCCTTTCCTCTTTCCCAAATGACTCCTTTTTTGTTCTACCCATATCCCTATGCCATATCTCCCTCTTGAGCTTCCCACTCATGCGCCTTTGTCCCCAGTTTCCTGGGGTGTGGTGGTGGTGGTGGTGTGAGTTCTATAGCAGCCCCTCCCAGTTGGCAACATTGGGTGCCTCAGGGCTGCCTCCCTGAATCCTGCCTGCACAGGCCCCACCTACCCTCTTATCTGATCCTCTGTTTGAGGAACTGGCTGGGGCTGGGTAAGCTGGAGGTGCCTTTGGGGCAGGGGTTAGCTCTCCCTGTGACCCAGCAGTTTTCTGTTACCAACCAGGCCAGGGTTTGGAAGTGGCCGAGCTGCTCCACTGAGCCCTTTTCACTGGGGCTGCAAGCAAGGGATGTTGGGGAATTGGTGGGGCTCACTGTAGCAGTTGGATCTGGAATCCAGACTGGCTGAAGCAGTGACCTGTCAACTTTAGGACCCTTTCCCTAGACAGTTCTATCTTTGTCTTTGGGGACAAGAAGGTTGTAGCAGCAAATATGTGATGGGGGGTAGGTGGGGGTGCAATTGGGAGTTAGTGGAGCAAAGCTCATATCAGGCGTGGGAGGCAGCACTAGTCTGGGTTTGGATCTGAGGGACCAGTGATCAGACCACAGGGCTGGCCGTGCCTCAAGGAGCACTTGACAGGAAGTGAGGGTGAGCTCTACTCTGGGCCTCCAACCCCAAATTCTGGATCCTCAGTCCGCAGCTCGGGAATGGAGTAAGGGTCTTGGGCCTGCCACCTGTCATACCCTTACTCCACGTTCCATAGGCCTTCAGTTCTTGGCTCTCTTCATCTCCTGCTCTCGATGCTTCTAGTGGTGTCTCAGTTGCTTTGTATGTGGCTGGTGTGTGCCTTTGGCACTGATGCCCTGGTCAAAGCTGGGGCTCACTGCACCCCGGGAACCCCCTGACCTGCTCTTTATTCTATGACCTTGCTGTTCCCTGCCACTGTGGGCCTACTGTGTTCCTCTGCCGTCTCAGCTCTGCCTTCGGGCCTGAGAAGTGAGGGGCAGAAGGGCCACTGCAGCAAACAGTGAGAAGGGGTCGATGTGTCTCTCCATGGCAGCAGGGCTGGCTCTGCCCTGTGGGTGGTGTTTTGTGTCTTCAGGTGGATAGGCCTGTCTGCAGGTCCCTTTGCATGTTGGTGCCTTGCTGTGTTCGTCTCTGGTGTCTGACCATCTTTCAGAGTCCAGGACCACCTGCCCCCATGGCTGTTCTTCTAGGGTACTAGGTGGTGGACAAGCAAGGCCACCCCTGCTGCACTGGGAGCCGAGCTGTCGACTCAAGGAGGAGGTGGGGGAGGCCAGCCCAGTAGTTTCTGTGGCACTGGAGAAGGGGTCAGAGGTGGTGAATACTGGCCATCCATGGGCTCTGGTGCCTGTGGGGAGTAAGAAGGAAGGTCTGGCGCTGCTGAGGGTGTTGAAGCTGTCTCAGAACTATCTCAGCCAGGACACATGGGGACAGGGTCCCTGCAGGGCTGGGGTGGCCTAAGGCTCCTCTTGGGGTGACAGGGGAGCTGGCCTCACTATACCCCTGTTCCTGGCCAGATGCTGCTAGGTAGAGTGTGTGCTCTCCTTGTTAGGGGCCTGGAGGGCCAGAGAGGGGCTGGGCGGGCTGATGGGGGAGTCTGGCTGAGCCACTGTCTGTTGGCAGTCTTGGCTGAGCATAGCCTCTTCCTGGTGGGTTTGCAGGGGCCAATCTCCTGGGGTGCCTGCTTCTGGGTCAGGCTTTTTAAAAGAGAGGTGGACCTGGTGACCTCCCCTCTCAGAAGTGGGTGTTAAGGCTTCTAGGGATTTGCAGACAAAAGGAAAGGGGGGTAGAGGACCTCCTCGGGTTTTGTTGGGAATCTGTGCAGGGAAATAAGGACAGAGCTCTCTGGTGGGCCTGACCACACAGCACCTATTGCTTTGAGCTACCTCTCCATCCCCTGCCTCGTGAACACCCCTGAGGGGAGTTGGGTATTGGGAGCTTAGGGTCGTGGTTAGGTGTTGGGGGAGCAAGAGAGGCCCCTTCTTGCTTCACACTCGCCCTTGTCCGGCTTCCTCCCTGCACAGGCCTAGCTATTGTTGGATGGGCTTTGTCCCTTCTGGGCGTGTTGCCTCCCTTCCTCCTTCTCTTCCTGCCTGGTCCTGCCCTGTGCTGCTGGTCCCAAGGTGGCTGTGTCTGGCTACTGGCTGGGCAGTGCCATGCTTCCAGGAGCTTCAGCTGGCCACCTGTGCGCCACTTTGGCTCTCCAGGCCACCTTTCCTCTCTGGGAACCACTTAGGGGTTCCCACTGCCCCAGCTGGTGCCATCGCCTCACGGAGTGGACTGGGAAGGTAGACCTGGGCCTAGGCCTCTGCCACCTTCCAACCTTCAGCCTCCCAACCCCTCTGGCCTGACCGTAGTTTGGAGAATGCCTCTACCCCTGCCTTGTTGCTTGTGGGGCCAGGGCAATGGCTCCATGGATGGGAGTGCATGACTGGCACAAGGAGGACCCAGGTTGGCCTCCCAGCACCACACTGTCCTTCTGGTACTCTGGTGGAATCTAGCACCCACTGCTGCCCCCTGCTGGCGAGTCCCCCCAGTGGAAGAAAACCCCGGCCTTCTGTGACCAGGTGCAGGGTATTCCTTTTGGTTTTGAGGCCACAACCAGAGCAGTTGTGCAGTGCCCAGGATAGAGCTGGGGGCTCTTGCCTGCACTGGCCCTACGCAGACTCGTGCTGCCAGGCCAGAGCAGAGCCCCCCTCCCCCAAATCAGAAGTGGTAGAAAAAGAAACCAGGTGAGATGAGGTGCTAATAGGGACAGACCCAGCAAGAAGTGGGATACTGGTGAGAGCTGGCTGTGCCTGTAGTCCTGGGCCCTGTGCCTAGTGCCCGGGTCCCTGGGGCAGAACTCCTGAGTCTCACTGACGAGGGAGTTTAGGGTCCAGAAGAAAAATGGGGCCCCACCCTGCAGGCAGGCAAAGTGTTCCTGCATGACCAGATTTGAATCCTGGGCCCTCGGTCTATTTTCTGGGAAACTTGGACCGCTGGTGCAGCGTGTTTGAGCCTGTTTCCCTGTGTGTAGGAAAGATCTTTGGACTCATCTGTGAAGTTGGGGGACACTGGGTGGTGGTCATCTGTGATTATTTGGGGGCTGTGGCCACCTTGGTCTTTCAGGGGTCCTCAAACTTTTTAAACAGGGGGCCAGTTCACTGTCCCTAAGACCATTGGAGAGTCTGACTATAGTAAAAACAAAACTTATGAACGAATTCTTATGCACACTGCATATATCTTATTTTGCAATGAAGAAACAAAACAGATACAAATACAATATGTGGCCTGCAGGCCATAGTTTGAGGACCACTGCGTGTAGTTCCTCGTTTTTTCCTTCTGCCAAGGAGGAGAAGGCTCAAGGGAGGTCGTTCAGGGCGAGGGTCCCACTCGCCTTTTCTCTCCGGCAGGGCCGAGAACTACTGGTGGCGTGGACAGAACACAAGGACGCTCTGCGTGGGGCCCTTCCCTCGAAATGTGGTGACTTCAGTGGCCGGCCTGTCGGCACAGGACATCAGCCAGCCGCTTCAGAACAGCTTCATCCACACGGGGCATGGCGACAGTGACCCGCGCCACTGCTGGGGCTTCCCCGACAAGATTGATGAGTGAGGAGCCCCTTGGCCCACTCCTCGGGAGGTGGGGGGAAGTCTCCTGTTTAGGCAGATTGAAGCTTAGGAGCTTCTGGGCCCCCAACTCCCTACCTGCCCACTTCCCAGCCCCTCAGAGCAGTTTCTCTTCTGGTCCCTACAGGCCCTCTTGGGGCTAGCATAGATCTGCTGGGGAGGGAGCTGTATTTCCAGACCAGCGGGACCCCTTCCCTTTGCTCACTCTGAACTCAGCTGGGGGCCTGGGTCTCCTTTAAATGGAAGGATGAGGTCACTGGGTGGCCTCTGGGGAGGTGATGGGAGCAGCATTAGTCACTTCCGGGGAGCCTCACCCTTGAGATCTGGCTGGTGACGCTGCATGCCAGGCCTCCTCTCTGGGAACTTCCAGACATGGCCCAGGTGGTTCTTTCTCTTCTGGTTGCTCTTGAGATGTTTTCCCACTCTGAGCAGCCCAGTAAAGTCCACCAGTTCCCCAATAAACATGCATACACACACGTACTTTCTCCCCATGTTCCTCCCGACATGCACACACACATGCCCAGAACCCATCTCTTGCCACACATGAGCCAGATGAGGCAGAGAGTGGGGGAGGAAGAGTGCAGACATCCAGGCACCCTTTTGAGGGGGGCGGGTGCCCTCTGCCCTACTGTGGCCTGCTGTGGCTTGCCCGGTCTGTGCTCCAGGCTCTGGCAGCCCCAGGGATGAAGTCCCAGGGAATCCTGATAGTCAGCATGGGGGAGGAGGGTGAATTGGTGCAGAGGGGGAGGTTGAGGGAGAGGCAGGGCAGACCCTGACCCAGTGCCTCTGGGGCTGATAGGAGGAGAACGAGCAGGTAACTGCACGTGTGCAGTATGTGCTGGGGATCACTGGGGCCAGCCCTGCTCTTCTGGGGGTGTTTCTGGAGCAGCTCTGATTTTAGGCTTTTCCGTCAGTGTTCTCTGTGCCACTCGGGCTTGGTGAACTCAGATGTGCAGAAGGGAGCCCCCTAAGCCCCTCACCGTTCACAGCCCTGAGTCTCATGGGCCTGAATGGCTCCTCTGGGATTTTTCAGGCCCAAGCTTGTGGCCTCCTGTAGAAGTTTCTCTGCAGTCTCTGACTCCATACTGTCTTTCCAGACTCTATCTGGGGAACCCCATGGATCCTCCTGACTTACTGAGTGTGGAGCTCAGCGCCTCGCACCCTGCCCCACATCTCAGAAGGGTGAAAAGTAAGTAACCTCTCTCCTGAGTCACCCCTCCCTCCAATCCCTGAGAAGGAACATTGGCTTCTTGGAACGCCTGAACTGGCTCTTCGGCTCTGGGGCGCCTGAGTCTGGGCCACAGTGGGGACAGCTGTGTTCCTGGATGTGACTGGCTGGGGGCGCGGGGGATGGACAGATGGGCTGACAGCTGTGTCTGCCCAGGTGGGCCCCGTTGAGATCCAAGACCCTTCTCCCTGGCCCTCTTGTGCACCTTAATCCTGCTCTCTCTTCCCAAGCCAACCACAACACACACCCCCCCCACTTCATCCTAGCCAGCCCCTCATTCACCTCCTGGGTCCAGGGGTCCCCTTCGTCCTGCCCTCCCATTGCTTCCCTGCCTGGTCTGTGTGCTCACATACTTTGCTCACCGCCATCTCTCTCCTCTGCCCTCTGCTCTGGCTGCTTGCGCGCTCTTCGCTGCTCCCCTTTCTCACAGGGGAGCCTCCGCCTCGCCCACCGCAGCCCATCATCTTCACTCAGAGTAAGTGGGTGCTTGTACCCTGGCTGCTGTTCCTGCCCTCGCTCCTCATTCTTCTCCCCAAATTCTGGGCCGGAAGGTGTGGAGGTGGTGGTGGTGGTGGTGAGGGAGATGAGGGGAGATGGGTACGGGAGATGAGGGCACTTGCACTGACCTGGCCCACCTGCCCCTGAGCCCATTGCCTGTCACCCTGGCCCGAAGGGGCTGGATGGCTTTTCCTCATTGGCTGGGCACAGCCCTTGGCTGCTCAGGGACAGTACCAGCTGCTGGAATGGCGGGGCTCATTCCCTGGAGTCTCCTGTGGATGGACAGGGGGCCTCAGTGTAGTCCACTCTGGGGTGTTCCTGGCTCCTGTGCAGTGGATGTGTCCCAGGGAAGAGCAGGTCCTGCCTGCCTGGCCGCAGTGGGTCAAGCTTGTTAAGATTGTTGGCTGCCCTCTGTTTGGGGTGGTTATAAATTGGGGGCTGGTGGGTGGAATTCTTGGCTCCCTCTCTCGCGCCACTTTCCCTTTGCCCTGCCTGACTCTGTGTGCCCTGCGGGTTGCGGGCTCTCCTCTTCCATCACAGAGCCCACCTATGACCCTGTAAGTGAGGACCAAGACCCGCTGTCCAGTGACTTCAAGCGACTCAGCCTGCGGAAGCCCGGCCTGCCCCGTGGGCTTTGGCTGGCAAAGCCGTCGGCCCGGGTGCCCGGCACCAAGGCGGGCCGTGGTGGCCCTGGGGGAACTGAGGTCACTCTCATTGACTTTGGGGAGGAGCCTGTGGTCCCAGCCCCGCTGCCCTTCGCCCCCTCGCTGGCACAGTTAGCCCTGGACGCCTGCTCCTTGCTGGACAAAACCCCACCCCAGAGCCCCACACAGGCGCTGCCGCGGCCCCTGCACCCCACACCCGTGGTGGACTGGGACGCGCGCCCCTTGCCCCCGCCTCCTGCATATGACGATGTGGCCCAGGACGAGGAGGACTTCGAGGTCTGCTCCATCAACAGTGCTCTTGCGGGCGCAGGCTCCTCTCCCACCCCCAGCGGCTGCGGGGAGTCCAGCAATGCCTTTGGGCCTGAGCAGGTGCAGCGCCTCCCAGCTCTGGAGGACAACCTGTTCCTCCCGCCCCGGGAAGCCCGCACGCCCCCCAGCTCAGCGCAGACATCGGAGATCTTCCAGGCGCTGCAGCAGGAGTGCATGCTACACCTGCAGGGCCCCAGTGTCCCTGGAGGGGACCACAAGCCTCAGGTGCCCCCGCGGGTACCCATCCCCCCGAGGCCTACACGTCCACGGGCCGAGCTGTCTCCAGCCCTTTCTGGTGAAGAGGAGACGGGGCAGTGGTCTGGACTCGCATCCCCGCCCCGCTTGCCTCCCCGGGAGCCCAGATCCCCTCAGGTTTCCAGGACGCCCAGCCCCTTGGTACCGCCTGGCAGCTCCCCGCTGCCCCTACGGCTCTCCAGCTCACCTGTGAAGGTCATGCCCACCACCCAGAGCTTTGCCTCCGACCCCAAGTACGCCACCCCGCAGGTGACCCAGGTCCTCAGTGCCCGCTCTGGGCCCTGCATCCTGCCCATCGTCCGGGATGGCCGGAAGGCCAGCAGCACCCACTACTATCTGCTGCCTGAACGCCCACCCTACCTGCAGCGCTACCAGCGTTTTCTGCGCGAGACCCAGAGCCCAGAGGAGCCTGAGCCCCTGCCTGTGCCCCTGCTGCTGCCCCCGCCCAGCACCCCAGCACCCGCCGCCCCCACAGCCACCGTTCGGCCCATGCCCCAGGCCGCCCCTGACCCCAAGGCCAACTTCTCTGCCAACAACAGCAACAGTGGGCTCTGGCTTCCTGCACTGCGGGCACCTGCTCGGCCGCAGCCTGGGGGCTGCCCTGCAGAGGGGCTGGCGGGAAAGATCCAGATGGTGAGTGCCAGGCCTGGTGGTGGGCCCCGGGGAAGGAACGGCCTCTGAGCTGATGGGGTGGCTGTGCCCAGCTGCAGGCCATGGTTCATGGAGTGACCACGGAGGAGTGCCAGGAGGCCCTGCAGAGCCACAGCTGGAGCGTGCAGAGGGCGGCCCAGTATTTGAAGGTACCACTGCACCCTGCCCTCTCTGGATTTGAGGGATCCCTAGATCCTCCCCCTACCTCATGCCTCAGGGATGTCAGCATGTTCCCGGTGCACCTCAAGGCCTGGTCCCGCTGCCCCTCAGGTGGAGCAACTCTTTGGGCTGGGTCTGCGGCCACGAGGCGAGTGTCACAAAGTGCTGGAGATGTTTGACTGGAACCTGGAGCAGGCCGGCTGCCACCTTCTGGGCTCCTGTGGCCCCACGCACCACAAGTAAGTCAACCCCATGCCTCAGCTTCTTCCTAGGCCCTGAGGGATGACGGGGGGGTGGGGAGAGGGTTGCACAGGGCAGCCATGGGGAAAGCCCAGTCCCCCACAGTACTCGGGCATGGCAGGCTGGGTACTGCCACCTCGGGTGAAGGTGGTGTCTGTTGAGCACATGCTGGAAAGGGAACTGGGAGCTGGTTCCAAGGGCTGGAGCACAGACTGCAAGCAGGAACACAGGGCTCAATCCCTCTACCACTGGGGCTTTCTGAACAGTCAGGCATAACCCCCAAGCACAGAGCCAGGAGTATTCCTGAGCATCTCTGGATGTGTCACCCCAAAACAAACAAGCAAACCCTAGAAACCATCCAGTTGAGCTGACAAGTAAAAAAAGGCATTGGGGCTACTGAAAGGAGTTATATCGACCCCCTATCCCATGCAGTTCAAACACTTTTTTTTTGGTTTTTGGTTTTTGGGTCACACCCTTGTGCTTAGGGGTTACTCCTGACTCTATGCTCAGAAATCACTCTTGGCAGGCCCTGGGGACCATATGGGATGCCGGGATTTGAACTGCATGCAAGGCAAATGCCTTACCTCCATTTCATCTCTCCGACCCCTTTCTTATTTCTCACAATGCCTGAAAGTGTGAATGCCTTTTTCAAGGGATGCCCCACAGAAACAAAACATTACCATCCTGTATTCCTGTATTTAAAAATAAAAACAGGGGCCAGAGAGATAGCACAGCGGTAAGGCGTTTGCCTTAGATGCAGAAGAACGGTGGTTCGAATCCCGGCATCTCTTATGGTCCCCCAAGTCTGCCAGGAGCGATTTCTGAGCATAGAGCCAGGAGTAACCCTTGAGCACTGCTGGGTGTGACCCAAAAACCAAAAAAACCAAAAAACAAACCGTATAGTCGGCAAGAGAATATTACAAGGATTAAGGCATTTACCTTGCATATGATTGACCCAATTTGATCCTGGTCACCTCATATTGTCACCAGAGCTCTGCTAGGAGTGATCCTGGAGCAGAGTCGGGAGTAAGCCCCAAGTACAAGCCCCTAAACAAAACAACCCAAAATTGCACATTTCTTCACAGTATAGAATGTACAGACTGATGGACTGTTTATATGGTGAGATGGTCTCGAAGTGGTAGTGGCCGCCCGCTGGCCAGGTTCCCCTCACCTTTGTGCAGGGGCAGCAGTTGCTGCTGTAGGTCCTCTCAGGTGCCACCTGCGTGCGTGGGGGTGATGTCCTGCCCCATGCAGGGATGCAGGTAAGGAGTTAGCAAGGAGTGCATCTGCCTTACTCTGGTATCCTGCACACTGGGTACCCTCACTCAGTCTAGTGCTTGGTTTCTGCTCACTCTTACTAATTTACGACCAAATAAGCTTTGGTTTTCTGTGTCTGGCCCAGTTTTGCATACTCTAAATGCCCAGGCCTGCTGTTGCTGAAGTTGAAGTTTCAGTTTCAAAAAAAATCAAGGGGTGGTGGGTCGGGATTGTCAATTCAGAAGTATTACCTCTAAAACAACCTGTTTCTAACCAATTTTTCAGGAGTGCCAGATGACCGCCATGCCTTGTGTGTGCCCACACAAGACGTTTTTTTCTTTCATTGTCTGTCCTGCAGGCGCTGAGCTGTTTGCAGAGCCAAGGGTCTGCCTTGAAGAAATCGTTTTGAGCCTGGCCATGCACAAGGGCGGGGAGACGCCCCCCGCATGACAGAAGGACCAGGTTCAAGAGTGCTCCCAGTGGCAGCACTACCCAGGCAGCCGGCAGTGGGAGCCCAGCCTTGCTCACCCCTCCCTCCCCCAGCGCTGCCCTGTAATTGTGGTTCAGCCCTGAGTGCCGCTCTGCTCCAGGTGTAGGCAGGAGCACTGTGAGGGCAGCCCTGTGTCTGAGCTGCCCGCCGCTCCAGGCCCTTGGGAGGGCTGGAACTGGGCAGGGAGAAGGAAGTGTTGGCCACACAGGAAGGTGGGCTGGCATCCATGGGCCCTTCCCTGGGCCGAGTTCTTTGCTAAGGAGCCCCTGGCAAGCTTCTCTGGGTGGTTCGGTGAACTGTGACTAGTGGATGCATGGGGGACGTGGCTTAACTGAGGGCTTTATGCCGTGAAATCGTTATAGGTGACTTTGGAAGTAGCGTCAGGGTGCCAGACCGTTCTCTGGCAGGGACCAAGGCCCAGAACCCCAGGTTGGCAAGACCAAGGGGGCGGCTGCCTAGGAGGGACACCAATGCTTCCTCTGACCCAGCTCTACCCCCGTGCTGCTCTGTGTCATCTCACCAGCCTGTCGCCAAAGTCGTCGCCCTAGCTATGGATATGTGCTTTTCACAGAGAAATAAAGCTGATTTATATTTTACATTATGTGTTGTTCCTTAGCCTCTCCATCCACAACATCTCGAGATGCAGCAATAGTGCCCCCTGTGGCCTGAGTGAGAAAGTGCAGGCCTGATGCCACTGACTTCTACGGGTGGACACGGGCTGTTTTGTTTTGTTTTGGGAACACACCCAGGATGCTCACAGGTGCCTTCTGGTTCTGCACTCATGGTAGTGCTTGGGGGAACCACATGGGATGCTGGGAATTGAACCTGACTTGGCTGCGTACAAGATAGGTGCCTTCCCCCTTTCTACTACCTCTCCAGTCCCCAAACTGTTTTTCTTTGCTTTCTATCCTGAGTGAGGCAGCTGGTGTGGAGTTGGGGAGAGAGTGTGCAGAGTCTCTGCTGGAACAGAGTTAGACATCAGCAACAGTTTGGCTTCAGTTTGGCTTTTTTCTTTTTTATGCCCAGAGTAACATTTTACACGGTTGGAAATTGAAAAAATTCTGAAGAATAAACCGTGAAGTCTCCACCCCGTCGTTCATTTCCCCAGCTCACATACTGCCATTAGCACCTGTGTCTTACTTTTTTTTTCTTCATTTAATCTTAAGGGTTCCACACTTCCTCTGACTCAGAGTGGGTAGACATTTGGATGTCCCCTTGTCTATTTGACTAGGCATCTTGGGATGAAAACCTTTTTTTGACCTGATCCCTAGTAATAGCCACCTACTACTAGTATATCCAGTATGTGGGTGATTCTCTGCTTGCAAATTAGTCCCCAGGGAGAATTCTAGGAGTTAGAGTCAATGCTGGTGCAATACAGATGCAGCCCCTGCCTCTGGAGAGATGTCCTGCACCGAAGGGGTGCAGGCTTGCCAGTTTGGCCAGTTTTGACAGCTAGAAAAGGAGGCCTCTGTAGTATTGATTTGTGATTCTCAGTGATTATGCATTTAAATAATTTGCCAGAGAGAGAGCATGGAGGTAAGCCATTTGCCTTGCATGCAGAAAGACGGTGGTTCAAATTCTGACATCCCATATGGTCCTCTGAGCTTGCTAGGGGGGATTTCTGAGCATAGAGTCAGGAGTAACCCCTGAGTGCTGCCAGATGTGACCCAAAAACTAGAACTAAACTAAACTAAAATAATTGACATTAGGGGCCAGAGAGGGTAGGGCATTACATGCAGCCAACCTGCTTGACAAAAAAATTTAATTTGATGTTACTATTTCCTCACCTATTGCCTATTTAGAGGCAATAAAATCAACAATTTATTAATTAAGTCATTAATTTCATAACAATAGTTAATAGGCATTTTTTAAATAGGCAATAGTTATTATGGTGGCATGTTATAAAGTAGATTGCAAGTAGTGTTTCTCAACCAGGAGCTATTCAGACCTTGAGCCCCCCAAATATCTCAAAGGATCACAGAAACTAGGGATTCTGGCATGAGAGTTAGACGGCCAACTTCAGGATGGGAGTGGGAGGTAGGGGCACAGGAAGGAAACAAGGTGATGGGACCACAGCTGGAAGATTTGAAAGGAATGAGTTATAAGAAATGACTGAATCAAGGGAATTGGCCTTTGAATTTGACCTTACCATCTGCACTTTTAAAAAATAGTTATATATATATATATCTATGTATATATTTTTGGGGCCTGTAGAACTAGTACAGTGGGTAAGGTGCTTACTTGGTACCCATCCAACCCAAGTTTGATCCCTCATATCATATTTGATCTCTCAAGCATTACCAAATTGAATTTTGAGCACAGCCTAGTGTGGCCCCAAAACCAATACATAAATGTTCATTTAGTTTGAGGGTACATCCAGCTCTGCCCAGGCTCATTCCTGGAGGTGCTTGGAGGATCATCTGAGGACTGGAGATTGAACCAGGCTTACCTCATACGAGACAAGCACTTCTCCACTGTCCCCTCTGGCTCACATGTCTGCACTTGGAGAAAATGGACCTTTTAAGGCAGGGGTCTCAAACTCGAGGCCCAGGGGCCGTTTGCGGCCCTCCGTACAACATTTTGTGGCCCGCAGCCGGCCTTCAAATATCACAGTATTCACGATTATTCGCTTACTGAATAATCGCAATAAAAATCACATTAGTAAGAAAAAAATCGCATTAAACATTCGCATACCCTGAGCAGTTCCGTTCGGGGTATGCAAATATTTAATGCGATTTTTTGCCTTTTTTTTTCTTACTAATGTGATTTTTATTGCGAATATTCAGTAAGCGAATAGTCGCGAATACTTTGTGCCTAGCGCAGAAGTCATTTCCACTGTTCTGCCCGCTGTCCCTTGCATTATCGGAGGCCGAAGGGAGAGAAGTTTATTACAGAATTAGATTTTGTCATACCTTCATCATGACTTCATCAAAGCCTGCAGTGAAGGGAAAGATGGATGATGAGCACAGACAATTTCAGGAAAAGTGGGAGATGCAGTATTTCTTTGTTGAGCACAGGGTCATCCCCACATGTCTTATTTGCTCAGAGAAAGTTGCAGTGCACAAGGAATACAACTTGGAACACCATTATTCAACTAAACATGCTGAAGAATGTGCAAAATATCAAGGATATGTATGATACCCTCTCAGTGACAGTACTGCAAACCACAGTGCCATTAAGGGGCAAGAAAAGGGGAAAAAAAGAAAAAAAAACATGTCTGATGAAGATCTTGCTGGGGATGAGGGAAATGGTGCAGGGAAGTGTACATACGTAATGGCATCGATGGGTGTTAGAACATATTTAACCTGAAAATCATGAATGACATCATAACTCTGAAATTTGCTCAAGAAAAAAAAAGACAATAAATGGTCTGGGTTATGCAACCACCTGGTGAAATGCTGGTGTCTATTCACAAAGGGAGAAGGTAGAAAACAAGCCAAGCAGTGAGTGGGTTGGGGTTGTGTTCGTTTTTTTTTTTTTTTGTTTTGTTTTGTTTTGTTTTTTTTTTTTGTTTTTGGTTTTTGGCTACACCTGGCAGTGCTCAGGGATTACTCCTGGCTCTGTGCCCAGAGATTGCTCCTGCCAGGCTTGGGGGCATGTGGGATGTCAGGGATCAAACCTGGGTTTGTTGCATGCAAGGCACCTGCCAAGCTTTTGGAAATGGGGATAGAACTGGGGTCGATCACTTGCAAAATGAGCATCTTAACCCCCGTATTAGCTTCTGGCCTCAATTTTGATAGTGAAATGGCTATTTATGGTAGCAATGGGTGTGTTGGATAGTAAATATGCTACCTGCCCTAAAGTAGTAATTCTGTCAGTGTGCCTCATATTTTAATGACCCCTGAAATATGTCTTCTCAACTCCTTGGGCAAGAATGCTTTGGTCTGGAGATGTGGCTCAGTGGTATACAGGTACAAGTTTCATCCCTGCATAACCCCCACATTGTTGAGTGAAATCTATTTTAAGTGTACAATGTTCCTACTCCAATCTCTTCACCAGTGTCCCCTTCTCTCCACTAATGTCTCTAGTTACCTTCCCACCCTGCAGGCCTCAGTCTCGCTGACTGCAGTCTTGTGGCACAACCAGGTAGACTTTGTCACTGCAAAAATAGCTAGAGCGATAGATAGCACAGAGGGTAGAATATTTGCCTTGCATGCGGCTGACTGGGACGGACCCAGGTTTGATCCCTGGCAACCCATGTGGTTCTCCACGCGGGCCAGGAGCAGTTTCTGAGCACAGAACCAGGAATAACCCCTGGCTCAAAGACAACAAAAATTAAAGGGGAAAAAAAAAAAAAAGAAAAGAAAAGAAAAGAAAAGAAAAGAAAAGAAAAGAAAAGAAAAGAAAAGCCAAGAAAGAAATGGGTTCAGGAGTGGGGCTTTTGTGTATGCAGCACCACCTACTGGTAATATGTGACATTGCAACCTCAGACTACACGAGGGGAGACTGTAGAAAGTATTTGGCTTTTTTTTTTTAAATTGAATTTTTGGGTCCGGAGTGATAGCACAGGTTCAATCTCCAGCATCCCATATGGTCCCCCAACCCAAGCCTGCCAGGAGCTATTTCTGAGCACATAGCCAGCAGTAACCCCTGAGCGCCTCTGGGTGTGGCCCAAAAAGAACAACAAAATTTGAGTTTAAGTTATTAGAGAACTGTGATTTTACAAAGTTTATAGTTGTTGGTTTTTTTTTGTTGTTTCTGTTTTTTTTTTTTTTTTGTTTTGGTTTTTGGGTCACACCCGGCAGCGCTCAGGGGTTACTCCTGGCTCTATGCTCAGAAATTGCTCCTGGCAGGCTTGGGGGACCATATGGGATGCCTGGATTTGAAACACTGACCTTCTGCGTGTCTTACCTCCATCCTATCTCTCCTGCCTCCTATAGTTCAGGTTTTTTTTTTTTTTGGTGTGTTTTTGGTTTTTGGGGCCACACGAGTTTGATGCTCAGGGGTTACTCCTGGCTAAGTGCTCAGAAATTGCCCCTGGCTTGGGGGAACCCTATAGGACGCCGGGGGATCGAACCACGGTCCTTCCTTGGCTAGTGCTTGCAAGGCAGACACCTTACCTCTAGTGCCACCTCGCCGGCCCTTATAGTTCAGTTTTAAATATACTATACTTCCAGTTCCCACCACCAGTTTCAACTTTCCTCTTATGTTCCCAGGTTCCCTCCTTATCTCCCCTCAATCCCAGCCTGCTATCTTGATAGGTACTTTATTTATTTTATTAATTAAATTATTTAAACACCTTAGTTACAAAGTGGTTCATGATAGAGTTTCAGTCATATGATGTATACCCCCTTCACCAGTGCCTATTTCCTACCACTGATGTCCCCAATTTCCCTCCCATCCTTCCCGTCTGCCTTTGGGGCAGACATTTTACTTCTCTTTCTCTGCTCTTCCTTTCTTTTTTAGACACTGGTTTTCACTACTGTTAATGAAGGGGCACCTTCATTATTCATATCACTTTATCTCCTTTCAGCACCCAGTTCTTATTCAGTGATAAGTTTTAACATTGTCATGGTAATAGTGGCCCCTTTTCTTTTTTTTTTTTTATTTAAAAAAAAATTTTTTTTTTAGTGGCCCCTTTTCTATTCTAACTGCATTGTTCTCCCTTTGTAGCAAATTGTGGTTTGCTACAGAGGGAGGCAGGAGAGAGGACAGGAGGAAGGGATGGATAGAAATGAGGAAATTGTGGCAGGAAATGTGCACTGGTGAAGGGTGTTGCACATTATATGACTGAAACTCAATCATGAACAACTTTGTAATGTATCTCATGGTGACTCAACTAAATAATTTATTTATTAAGATAATAAATAAATTAAAAAATGCTTATCATTATTTATTATGTGTGAAATCTAAATCAAGACAACAATGAGGGGGCCTGCGCGGTGGTGCTAGAGGTAAGGTCCTGCCTTGCCTGTGCTAGCCTAGGTAGGACCGCGGTTCGATCCCCCGGCATCCCATATGGTCCCTCAAGCCAAGAGCGATTTCTGAGCGCAGAGCCAGGAGTAACCCCTGAGTGTTACCGGGTGTGGCCCAAAAACCAAAAAAAGACAACAATGAATTATTTCACACCAGTGAGAATAGCACATATTAAAAACACTGGGAATTATCTGTGCTGGTAGTGATGTGATGATAAAGAAACTCTCATCCACCACTGGTGGGAGGAAATGTTGTCAGGTCTAACCTTAATGGAAAACAGTATGGAGAATTCTCTGTAAATTCAGAACTGAGCTACTATAAGAGTCAACAACCCCACTTTTGCCATATGATCCAACAATTCCAGGACAGAAAAAAAATCATTAAAAAGGATATATAGGGGCCGGAGAGATAGCATGGAGGTAAGGCGTTTGCCTCTCATGCAGGAGGTCATTGGTTCGAATCCCGGCGTCCCATATATGGTCCTCCCGTGCCTGCCAGGAGCAATTTCTGAGCCTGGAGCCAGGAATAACCCCTGAGCACTGCCGGGTGTGACCCAAAAACCACACAAAAAAAAAAAAAAATAAAAAGGATATATAGGGGCTGATGAGGTGGCACTAGAGGTAAGGTGTCTGCCTTGCAAGCGCTAGCCAAGGAAGGACGGTGTCCCAATGCCCACCTCCCAAGTCAGGGGTGATTTCTGAGCGCTTAGCCAGGAGTAACCCCTGAGCATCAAATGGGTGTGGCCGAAAAACAAAACAAAACAAAAAAAAAAAAAAGAAAAGAAAAGGATAGATGGGCCCTGAGAGATAGCACAGCGTCGGCGTTTGCCTTGCAAGCATCCGATCCAGAACCAAAGGTGGTTGGTTCGAATCCCGGTGTCCCATATGGTCCCCCGTGCCTGCCAGGAGCTATTTCTGAGCAAACTGCCAGGAGTAACCCCTGAACACCACTGGGTGTGACCCAAAAAACAAAAACAAAAAAAAACCAAAAAAAAACCAAAAAAAAAAAAGAAAAGAAAAAGAAAAGGATAGATGCATACCATCATTATTCATTGCAGCACTCAGTACATTACATAAGATTTAGAATCAACCTAGATATCTAATGACAGAAGAATAGATCATGAAGACACACACACACACACACAAACACACACACACACACACACACACACACACACACACACCCCAGAATACTACACAGCTATGAGGAATTTTGAAATCATGAAAATTGATGCAATATAGATGGAATTGGGAGTTGACATGTTAAATGATGTGAGCCATAATTTTTTAGGAGAGTCTAGTTTTAATTCTTTAAGTGTTTGGTAGAAATCACTGGTGAAGGGGGGGCGGGAATAAAAGAAATTACTGGTGAAGTCTTCAGCTTCAGAGTTTTTTTTTTTTTGGGAGAGTTTCCATATCCATATAAATTTAAGTGCTAGTCAGATTTTATATTATTCATGACTTAGTCTTGGTATGTTTTAGTTATTTTAGAAAACATTAATTTCCTTTAGCTCATTCAATTTGTTCATGTCTTTGTTCATAATACTCACTTATACATCTTTTTATTTCTGTAGAATTAGAATATTTCCAGCTCATTTATGTTTCCAGTAATTATTTATTTTTCTTTTTCCTTTTCTTTCCTTTTTTATTTATGCTGAGGATCAAACCCAGGTCTATGTGAGCTCTACACTTTATTACTGAGCCAAATTCATAGCACTACTTTTTAAAATTCTTTTAATTTAATTAAATTAATTAATTTATTTATTTTATTTGTTTTTTCGGGCCACACCCGTTTGATGCACAGGGGTCACTCCTGGCTAAGTGCTCAGAAATTGCCCCTGGCTTGGGGGGACCATATGGAATGCCCGGGGATTGAACTGCGGTCCTTCCTTGGCTAGCGCTTGCAAGGGAAACACCTTACCGCTAGTGCCACCTCACCGGCCCCAAAGAATTTTTTTTTGTTTTTGTTTTTTTTTGGCCACACCCATTTGATGCTCAGCAGTTACTCCTGGCTATGCGCTCAGAAATCGCTACTGGCTTGGGGGACCATATGGGATGCCAGGGGATCGAACCTCAGTCCGTTCATTGGCTAGCACTTGCAAGGCAGACACCTTACCTCTAGCGCTACCTCACCGGCCCCCATAGCACTACTTTTTAATCTTAATTAAAAAATAGCACAGGAATTAAGGCATTTGCTTTGCATGCAGTCAAGCTAGTTCAAGTCTAACAGGGGAGTGACTTCTTATACTAGTTCTCAGAAATCAGAAAATCTCTTGGAAGTACTAACTACCACCTTAATATTTAACTTCTTCAACTCTGTGTATTTATCATTCTATGTTTTTCTCTCAGCTCTGCACTAAGAGCACATTTAGGGCATATTATCTGGCCTATGCAGATTTTGTAGTTAAGATTTTGTAGTTTGTCTTTTCTGCCATGTTGCTAGAAATGGAATTGTACATTTTTTAATAAACAAACAAAAGTCTTGACTTAAAATATTTGAAGCTTGGCCATAGTACTGTAAGTAGGCTGCTTGCCTTGCACTGGGCCAACCCAAGTCTAATCCCCAGCATCCCATATGATTCCCTGAGCATAGCCAGGAGTGATTCCTGATAGTTGTCACTAGTAACCCTTGAGCATCACTGGGTGAGATTCAAATCCTCCAAAAATTGAAGCCAAATCAATCCTAAAAATGTGTCTGTAGAGAAGTTATGATGTAGAGTAAAATGAGAGATAACATGGAGTTATTTGTAGAGGGGATGCGCCACTTGGATGGGATTGGAGGTGGGAACATTGTATGCTTGAAACTCTATTGTGTGTATATATATTTAAGTTTTTGTACCATACCTGGTGGTGCTCAAGGGATTTTTCCTGGCTCTGCGCTTAGAAATTGCTCCTGGTAGGGTGGGTAGGAGACAAAGAAAAAAAAAAAAAAAAAAAAAAAGAAATCGCTCCTGGCAGGCTCAGGGGACCATATGGGATGCCGGGAATCGAACCACCGTCTATCCTGGGTTGGCCATGTGCGAGGAAGCCTCCCTACCCGCTGTGCTATCTCTCTGGCTCCTCATACCAAATTTAATAAAAAGAAGGCCTGGAGGAAGGTCAAACCAGCATCTTTTTTTTGTTTTTGTTTTTGGTTTTTGGGCCACACCCAGTAACGCTCAGGGGTTACTCCTGGCTATGCGCTCAGAAGTTGCTCCTGGCTTGGGGGACCATATGGGACACCGGGGGATCGAACCTCGGTCCATCCAAGGCTAGCGCAGGCAAGGCAGGCACCTTACCTTTAGCGCCACCGCCCGGCCCCTCAAACCAGCATCTTAACTGAACAACCTCACCACTGTCTTCATACTTCGCATTCTTTATTTGGAAGGTACTCAGAATACATCCAGTTCCAGAAAAACGACACATGTAAGCCACTTCAGAGACAGCACTTTGCCTCTAACACCACCATCAGAGAAACACGGATGGAAACGATGGAAAAGGAGGATTAGTGCTATAAATGCGGATAAATGCAGCGCAGCAACTTCTTCGAATAACGCTGGGGGGCGCTCAAGAGAGGGACGAAGACCCGGGACATCCGGCAGTTCCCCCTGTGTCCAGCAGAGGGCGCGGTGTGCCCGGCCAGAGAGGACCCCGGGACCCGGGTCTCCCTTGCGCTCGTGCAATGTGTGGACTGTGCTGCCTCGAACCCGAGTCCGGGAGCTCAGAGGCCGACAGAGAATCCAACGGCAGAGCCTTGCAGACACTCAAATTCATTCCTTTGATTCCAGGGGGCCTGGAACCTCTCCTACCGCTACGGGGGCGCATCCCAGCATCCCATCAGCAGGGGCCCTAGCACATCTGGCATGGGGAGCCACAGCCCTTCCCCCGCCCGCTTCACTCATTCTCCTGCTCTTGGGGGGCGACCTCAGGGCTTTTGAGGGAGGGAGGAAGGGGGGAAAGTCCAGCAATACTGCAGAGCTGGTGGGGCCTTTCCCGCAAGGTCCAGCAGGGGGCGTCCTGGCAGAATAGGTACCAGGTGTGGCGCAGCAGCTGGGCAGCTCCTGTGGTGGGCGGAGTGGGGGGGGGGGGGGGCTGGCCTAGAAATAGGGTGTCACAACGCCTCAGTAAGAGGAAGACAAGAGTGGCCAGGCAGGAGACCTATAACCAGTGCGTGGTCCCCGCCGAAGACCTCACCTGCGGCACCTGCTCCGCCCTCTTGATCTTGCATCCACTTGGTCTGGTTTGCTCAATTTGCTCCCTGTGCACGGTTTTGGGGGGCTCTCATCGCCTCCCCGCCGCCTTTTTTTTTTTGCTTTGTCTATTAATATTTTTATTTAAGCACCACGATTACAAACATGTTTGTAGTTGGGGTTCAGCTATAAAAAAGAATATCCCCCTTCACCAGTGCAACCTTCTCAGCACCAATGCCTCCATCCCCTGCCTGTCTTTGAGACAGACGTTCTATTTCTTTCACTCACTACGATTGTCCTGAGAGTTGTTGGTGTAGTTATTTCTCTAATTGCACTCACCACTCTTTGTGGTTAGCTTCATATAGTGGGCCGGTCCTTGCAGCCCTCATCTTTATTGTCTCTGGATATTATTACCACACTGTCTTTTATTTTTCTTAAATCCCACAGATGAGTGAGACTATTCTGTGTCTATCTCACTTCCTCTGACTTATTTCACTCAGCATAATAGTTTCCATGTCAATCCATGTATAGAAAAATTTTAGGACTTCGTTTTTCCTGACTACTGCATACTATTCCATTGTGTATTAGTACCACAGTTTCTTTAGCCATTCATTTGTTGAAGTGCAACTTGGTTGTTTCCAGATTCTGGCTGTTGTAAACAGCACTGCAATGATAAAGGTGTGCAGTAGGCATTTTTGTATTGTGTTCCTAGGGTATATCCCTAGGATATAGCTGGATTATATGGGAGCTCAATTTCCATTTTTTGAGGATTCTCTGTATTTTTTTTCCTGAAAGGTTGGACTAGATGGCATTCCCACCAACAGTGAAAGAAAGTTTCTCCCCACATACCAGGCAGCACTGAATGTTCTTGTTCTTTGTGATGTGTGCCAATCTCTGTTCCCTGCCCCTCTTAAAAGAAATCGATGTCAGGAAGCAGCATTAAGTCAGTGAAGGTGGTTTCTTTTTTTAAAATTTATTTATTTGGGAAAATATTGAATAACACCCTTATTTTTTATTTTTTATGAATCTTTATTTAAGCACCATGATTATAAGCATGTTTGTAGTTGGGTTTCAGTCCACCTTCACCAGTGCAACATTTCCACTACCAATGCCCTTTCTCCTTCCCCACCCCTGCCTGTTATCACGACAGGCATTCTACTTCTCTCATTCTTTAACATTGTCATGTTAGTTGTTAGTGTAGTTATTTCCTTAACAGCATTCACCACTCTTTGTGATGAGCTTCAATTGTGAGCTGGTCTTACTGACCCTTCCAGCCCTTAATTCTATTGTCTCTGGGCCTTATTACAATGTCTTTAATTTTTCTTAAAACCCATAGATGAGTGAGACTATTCTGTGTCTATCTCTCTCCCTCTGACTTATTTCACTCAACATAATAGATTCCACGTACATCCACGTATAGGAAATTTTCATGACTTCATCTCTCCTGACGGCTGCATAATATTCCATTGCGTATCTATACCACAGTTTCTTCATCTGTTGACAATATAAAATTTCTCAAAAAACTGGAAATTCAGCTTCCATATGATCCAGCTTACCACTCCTAGAGATATACCCTAGGAACAGAAAAATACATTTCAAAAATCCCTTTCTCACACCTATATTCATTGCAGCGCTCTTTACAGTAGCCAGATTCTAAAACAACCAAGATGCCCTTCAACAGTGAAGGTGTTTCTGGCCTCTGGGAAGGTCTGAGCAGGTGTGAGTAGGGCGAAGGCATCATTCCCAGATAGGCCGCTAGGGGGTACCACATGCTCGACACTGCAGGGTCACCTGGCTGCAGGCAGGCAGGGAGGTGGAAGTTAAAGAAGGTTCAACCTTTTCCTTGGTACCCTGTTGTGGAGGGTCCTGCCTCATCACTCTGCTCACAGGCACTGTAAGTGGTCCTGAGGGCCAAGAACGAGGCCACAAATGGTTCCCCACCCCAAGGATAATGGGTAGAGATGACAGGGGACCAGGGCTCCTCTTGGGCATGTGCCTAGCACCAGCAAGTGCTCACAGAGCTGGAGGCAGGGGGTGGTAGGTATGTACAGGGCACCTAAACATTCACTGACACACTCAAGTGTCTGAAAATCTGCCCACTTGGGGTGGCTGCCTCTAAAAATCATCTAGCTCACAGGAGATTCAGGCTTAGACTGGACAGAGGTGGCAGAAGGGTAATGCAAAGGTCTCTATGTAATTTGTGTTTGCCTATTTGTGTTTCCATCTCAGAAAAAAAGTGCATTTTTGTATTAATTTCAATGAAAGTTTTCCTGAAAATCCTCAATATTTCCAAGGGACTTATTTTTCCAGCAAAACAATGTAAGAATGAGAGCTGAGCTCTTTAGTGGCAGTTGCATATCAAGTGAGCAAGCCAGAGTGTTAGTTTTTCTTTCTCATAGAAGACTTTCATCTGGCCACAAGAATTTTCACACTGATTTCACAGTATTTTCACGAGGAACTAGTGTCTTATATTTCAGTGAGAAAGGATGAAGAAGATGGAGATTGTCCTGTCAACTGCAGTACAAGAATGCATATATATCCATGTGTTGTTTTAATATAAATTAAAGAGTCCTAGAGTTGGTAATGAGATGATGAAGCCTTTCTCTGCTTGGCCTGGCTCCTGCAGCTCCTACTGCATGGTGGGTCTGAAGGTTGCAGGATGAGGGCAAAGAGGTTCACAAAGCTGTCAGATGAAGTTCCAGGAGTCAGCCAGCTTTATTTCTGGTCCTAACCTAACATATACATTTCCTCACATGGCTTCTATACTAAGCCTTTTCCTACTTCTCTACTCCTTCTGGCTCTCTCGGCCTCTGTCTCCCTTTCAGTCGCTTTTTCCAGGCTTCCTTGCTGACTAAATCTCTTCGTTGATGCTACTGCTGATGCTTCTTTGCAGACGCTAAATTGCTGATACTGAATCTGATGCTGAATCCCTCTGTTGAATCTCGCTGTTGATTCTTGCTTCTGCTACACTCTCTAACTCTCCTTCTTAATCTCCCTCTCTCTGAGAGAGAGAGAGAGAGAGAAAGAGAGAGAGAGAGAGAACCCATGTTTTAGCTTTCCCTTTAAGAGGAACTTTGTGAGTTAGCACCTGCAATTTCACATTAATTTTAATGGGAGATTCACAGAATTTCCACAATAGGGAAAAGTGCTCCTAGTTTAGAAGCTAACGACTGTAGTAGATGCTGACATTTCCCACAGGGCAGTACAACTCTCTGTATAGAACTGATGTGTGCCTAAATGCCAGCTCATAGAAACTGTTCTTTATATATATATATTTTTTTGCCTTCAATAGTGTAATGATTTACTTACATATTTTATCCCTGAGACAGTCACTTTTTTCTTCTAGATTAAAAAATACTTTATTTAAACACTGTGATTTACAAGGTTGTTCAATACAGTTGTTCTTTTTATACTGTTACATGATTGAATTTCAGTCATACAATGTCTAATACCCTTCACCAGAGAACACTTCCCAACACCAATGTCCCCAGTTTTCCTGCCACCTTCCTTCCTGCCTTCTCCCATACCTGCCTCATGGCAGACACTTTTTAGAGCACTTTATCATTGATTTTTTTTATCATTGATTTTTTTATCATTGATTTTAATGGAAGTTTCGCTTGACTTCAAAATAAAAACAAGTGGCTCAATTTTCATACCAAAAAAGGAAAAATGAAGCTGAAGATTTTCCTTCCATTTGTAGATCAAGCAGTTATATAAAGATTACAGATGCCTATTCTAGCTCTCTCCTTTTCAAAGAAAACTTCACTTTTCACCATCTGCATTCCCAAAGTCATTTCAATAGAAGACTCAATATTTTCACAATAAAAACAAATGCCTTGATTTCATAGCCAAAGGATGGAATTGGAGCTTCTGCCTACAGATGCAGTACAAAGAGATACTATAGAATTGGTGCTTGTTTAAACATTTTTATCTTGAACAAAGGTGCCCTCTTAGCAGTATTTTGACATTTATCACAATGGGAGAGCACACTATTTTTATAATAATAGCAAGTGCCCCTAATTCCATAACTCAAGAAAATAGTAGCTGGAGCTACTACCTATAGATAGAGTACCAGTAGAGATAAAATCTGATTCCTGCCTAAACTCTAACTCTATCTCAGACAAAACTGTGTTCTCTTTTTGTTTTTGTTTTTGGGCCACACCCGATGACGCTCAGGGGTTATGCCCAGCTCTTTCCATCTCAGACAAAAATGCATTCTTAGCAGGGAGCATTTTCTCATTGATTTCAATAGGAAATCATGGTATTTTCATAATAGAAAAATGTGTATCTAGAGCCAAAGAATAAAGTATTTGGAGCTTCTGCCTACATATGCAGTGAAAAAAAAATAGCTGTAGAGAACTGAGATGTGTATAAGCTTCACATCTTTTCATCTCAGAAAAAATATTGAGTTTGTGTCAATTAGAAATTTTTCATTGCTTCCAATAGGTATTCACTGGAATACCTATTGATTTTAATGGAAGTTTCGCTTGACTTCAAAATAAAAAAAAAATACCACAGTAGGAACAAGTGACCCTAATTGTTTTTGGGGTCACACCCAACAGTGCTCAGGTGTCACTCCTGGCTCCACACTCAGAAATCACTCCTAGCAAGCTCGGGGGACCATATGGGATGATGGGATTCGAACTACCGACCTTCTGCACATAAGGCAAATGCCTTACCTTCATGCTATCTCTCTAGCTCCCAGTGATTCTAATTTTCTAATAAAAGAATAGAATATTTGTGGCCGGTGAGGTGGCGCTAGAGGTAAGGTGTCTGCCTTGCAAGCGCTAGCCAAAGAAAGGACCACGGTTAGATCCCCCCGGCGTCTCATATGGTCCCCCCAAGCCAGGGGCAATTTCTGAGCGCATAGCCAGGAGTAACCCCTGAGCATCAAATGGGTGTGGCCCGAAACACCAAAAAAAAAAAAAAGAATAGAATATTTGTTCCGTCTCACTGCAGATGCAGTAGAAGTGCACAAAACAAAAGTGTGACTAAGTTCTAGATCTTTCCTTCTGTGGAAAAATTGTGTTTTTAGTACAGTGCTTTTTTTTTTTTTTTTTTTTTTTTTTGTTTTTGGGCCACACCCGGCAGTGCTCAGGGGTGACTCCTGGCTGTCTGCTCAGAAATAGCTCCTGGCAGGCACGGGGGACCATATGGGACACGGGGATTCGAACCAACCACCTTTGGTCCTGGATCGGCTGCTTGCAAGGCAAACGCCGCTGTGCTATCTCTCGGCCCCCCCCCCTTTTTTTTTTATTGATTTTAAGGTGAATTCCACCACAGCAACAAGTGGCTAAAGTTCACAGCAAAACATGTAATCAGATTTTGCCCTCTAGCGGCATTTCAAGAATTGCATATAGTGTACACAAGCCTTAGCATGTCATTTACATATCATTTTTAATATTGATTTCAATGAATTTCCACTGTTTTCGCAATGGAAAAAAAGTCTCTCAAATTTCTCATGAAAAATAAAGAAATTGGACATTTTCCTGTTACAATTCAAGCAACTGGGTATGCTCTGTGTAGTTGTAGTTTTTTTCTTTGTAGACACAACTTGTGTTATGTCTACATCTGAATGTCCATCTGAATGTCCTTGGGAAATTCATAGCATTTCCATATTAGGAACAAATGTTCCTAAATTCATAACAAGACTATATCTATTGTAACTTCTACCTACAGACGCAGCATTTCAATAATAGGATCAAAGTGTTCCAAAATGATAGTCAGAGATTTATAGATTTATATCTATAGATTTTGGAGCTTTCTTTTTCCCTATGCAGTTAAAAGAGCTCTATTGAACCTATGTGTGCAGAAGCTCTTGTTCCTTCTTAATAAGAGAAAACTACATTCTTAGCACAGTGCATTTCTCCATTAATATCAATGTGAGGTTTTACTGAATCTCCACAATTTGTACTAATACCCCTAATTTCATAACTGAGCATAGTTCCTGTTCATTTTGATTTCACTGGGTGTTTCACTGTATTTTTACAACAGGAACTAATGTCTCACATTTCAAAGCTAAAGGATGGAGAGAAATTCTTAATTTGCAGTTCAAGCAGTTGTATATACATTGTGTGTGTGTCTAAGTTCTAGCTTTTACCATCTCAGAGAAAAGTACATTTTTAGCACAGCCCATTTTTCTGTTGATTTTATTACTCTCCTAATTTTATATCCAAAGAATGTAGTAGTTTTACCTTATCTTCACAGATGCAGTACAAGGAGCTGGATTGAAGTGACTTGAGGCTTACCTCTAGCAGTTTTAGTTTGAGCACTTTGCCACATAAGAGAAAATTCCAGTTTTTACACAATGCTTTCCCCATTAATATCAATGTAAGTTTTACTCCATATTCACAATAGAAATAAGAGACTTGACTTTTAAAGCAGAAGGACGATGACATTGGAGTTTATTCCTCTAGTTTCCATTTATGCAGTTGCCCATATTCTAGATCTTTTATTCTCAGAGAAAATTTGTATTCTTATCAGACTGCAAATCACCATTGATTTCAAAGGGAGACCCTACAGTGTTTTTAGAATAGCATCAAATGCCCCTAATTTCATGATAATGTTGAAGATTATAGTTGAAGATTCTTCCTATAGATAGGTACAAAATATAAATTAAGCTAGCAGGTGGTTAAGCTCTAGATTTCTGTCTCAGAGAAAACTGTGTTCTTACATGGTCTATTTTATCATAAATTTCAATGGGAATTTCACTGTCTTCACAATAGGAATAGGAATAAGTGGGCAGAATTTCAAAATGAAAGAATGAAGAGGTCTGAGACTCTCTCTCCAGTTTTCAGGTCAAGCAATTATCTATCAAGCTCTTTTTGCTTGGAGGAAACAAGTTCTTAGCAGAATGTATTTTCCCATTGATTTCAATGGATACTCACTGCGTTTCTATAATAGGAACAGCGTCCCTAATTTTGTAACCAAAGAATGTGGTAGCTGGAGCTTTTTCCCCAGAGGTAGGACAAAGCTGTATAGAAATAGTGCTTGCCTATATCTTTCCTTTTGAGAGAATACTGTGTTCTTTAATACAGCACATTCTCTCATTGATTTCATTGTATCTTAACACTAGGAACATGTGGCTTGCATTTCAAAGCAAAGGATACAGGAAGTGAAGATTCTTGATCCAGTTTCAGTTTGAGCTGTGGTATATACATTGTTAGTGCCTAAGTTTCAGGTAATTTCTTGTCAGAAGAAACTTGTTTTATAGAAGACTGTGAATGTTCTTCTTTTTTTTTTTTTTTTTTACTACTATGGAAGATTCATAGTATTTCCATAATAGAAACAATTTACCCTATTTTTTGGAGGGGGGCACATAAAGCAGCACTTTAGGAGTGACTTCTAACTCTGTCCATAGGAATTACTCTTGGCAGGCATGGGGGACCGTAGGGGATGCTGGGGATTGAACCCGGGTTGACTCCCTACAAAGCAAAATGCACTCCCCACTTATACTGTCACTTCTGGCCCTACCTCTAATTTCTTTTTTTTCTTTTTTTTTCTTTTTTTTGTGGTTTTTGGGTCACACCCGGCAGTGCTCAGGGGTTTTTCCTGGCTCCGTGCTCAGAAATTGCTCCTGGCAGGCACAGGGGACCATATGGGACGCCGGGATTCGAACCGATGACCTTCTGCATGAAAGGCAAACGCCTTACCTCCATGCTATCTCTCCGGCCCTACCTCTAATTTCTTAACCAATGAAAATTGATTAAGAAGTGAGAGCTTCTCTCCTGACGGCTGCATAATATTCCATTGTGTATATGTACTACAGTTTCTTTAGCCATTCGTCTGTTGAAGGGCATCTTGGTTGTTTCCAGAGCCTGGCTATTGTGAATAGTGCTGCAATAAATATAGGTGTGAGGAAGGGGTTTTTATATTATATTCTTGTGTTCCTAGGGTATATCCCTAGGAGTGGAATATCTGGGTCAAATGGGAGCTCCTATACATGGATGTACATGGAATCTATCATGCTGAGTGAAATAAGTCAGAGGGAGAGAGATAGACACAGAATAGTATCACTCATCTATGGGCTTTAAGAAAAATAACAGTCACTTTTGCAATAATCCTCAGAGGCAATGAGAGGAGGGCTGTAACTTCTAGCTCACTTCAAGAAGCTCACCACAAAGTGTGGTGAGTGCAGTTATAGAAATAGCTACACTGAGAACTACCATAACCATATGAATAAATGAGGGAACTGGAAAGCCTGTCTAGAGTAAAGGCAGGGTGGGGTGGGATGGAGGAAGATTTGGGACATAGGTGGTGGGAATGTTGCACTGGTGAAGGGGGGTGTCCTTTACATGACTGAAACCTAATCACAATCATATTTGTAATCAAGATGTTTAAATAAAGATATTAATAAAAAAAGGAAGTGAGAGCTTTGGGTGGGTGGGGAAAAAAAGTGAGAGCTTCTCCCTACTGAGTACAATTATCTCTAAAGAACTGCTGTATACTTAAGCTCTAGTTCTTTCCATCGCAGAAAAACTTGCTTTCTTATCATGGTGTTATTTCTCATTGAATTCAATGAAAGTTTTCTGAATTTCTATGATAGGAAAACATACCTTAATTTAATAACCAAATAATGCAGAAGTTAAAGTGTCTTCCAATAGATACTGTACAAATAGCTCTATGGAACCAGTGTGGATCTAAGTTCTAGGCTCTTTCCTTCTCAAGAAAATTGTGGGTGTTTTTTTTGTTTTTGTTTGTTTGTTTCTTGTTTTTGGTTTTTGGGCCACAACCGGCATCGCTCAGGGTTTACTCCTGGCTCTCTGCTCAGAAATCACTCCTGGCAGGCACAGGGGACCATATGGGATTCCGGGATTCGAACCACCATTGGTCCTGGGTTAGTGCTTGTAAGGCAATTGCCCTACCATTGTGCAATCTCTCTGGCCCCCAAAATTGTTTTTTTTTTTTTAATATACCTTTCCCATTAACTTTAGGTAAAATTTCACTCTATGTTCAAAATAGGTATAGTTGGTCCTACTTAAAAAGCAAAAACTATAGAACTTACAGCCTCACTTTCCAGATGCAATGGAAGAAACTATGCCTACAAGGCATGAACATAAACTAGTTATTTCTTTCTGATAGAAAACTGGGTTATTAGAAATTGCATTTTCACATTGATTTCAAGGGAAGTTTATTGTATATTTATAACCTTATAGCAAAAGTACATAGAATTTAGAGAAACTCTGGGGCTGGCGAGGTGGCGCTAGAGGTAAGGTGTCTGCCTTGCAAGCGCTAGCCAAGGAAGGACCACGGTTTGATCCCCTGGCGTCCCATATGGTCCCCCCAAGCCAAGGGCAATTTCTGAGCACGTAGCCAGCAGTAATCCCTGAGCATCAAATGGGTGTGCCCCCCCCACAAAGAAAAAAAGAATTTAGAGAAACTTCAGTTTCATCTCAGTCAGTTATTTTCACATTGCTTGTGCCTAATCGCTAGCTTGTTCCTTATCATAGAAAACTTCTGGAGTGGGAGAGATAGCACAGGGCGTTTGCATTGCAAGTAGCCAATCCAGGACCTAAGGTGGTTGGTTCAAATCCCGAAGTTCCCATATGGTCCCCCGTGCCTGCCAGGAGCTATTTCTGAGCAGATAGCCAGGAGTAACACCTGAGCATCGCTGGGTGAGGCCCTCCCCCCAAAATTTTTTTTCCTTTTTTTTTTTTGTGGTTTTTGGGTCACACCCTTCAGTGCTCAGGGGTTATTCCTGACTCCATGCTCAGAAATTGCTCCTGGCAGGCACGGGGGACCATATGGGACGCTGGGATTCGAACCGATGATCTTCTGCATGAAAGGCAAATGCCTTACCTCCATGCTATCTCTCTGGCCCCAGAAAAATTCTTTTTAAGAAATTGCCTGTTCTCATTTATTTTAAGGGTAGTTTTTGTATATATATTTTCACAGTAGGAACTAGGAGCACTAGTTTCATAACCAAAGAAGTAGAATTTTGAGAATCTCTCTCCAATTTTATTTTAATCAGTTGTATATATGTTGCACTGGGCTAAAATCTTAGCTCTTCCTTCTCGGAGAACAAAGCTTCAACACAAAGTATGTTATTCCATTGATTTCAATGGGAGTTTCACTGTCTGCCTATGAAAAAAGTATGACTGTTGGACATTAGTGAAAGAATGTAGAACTTGGAGCAGTCCCAAGAGTTGTAAAGTACCGATGTGTGTTGGAACTCTCGATCGTTTCTTTTCAGAATAAATCAACATTTTTTTTGTTTTGTTTTGTTTTTTGGGCCACACCCAGTGACGCTCAGTGATTACTCTTGGCTATGCACTCAGAAATCGTTCCTGGCTTGGGGGACCTGGGGATGGAACCCAGGTCCATCCTGGATCAGTCACATGAAAGGCAAATGCCTTACTGCTGCGCTATCGCTCCAGCCCCTAAATCAACATTTTTAGCAGATTTCACCAACATAATTTTCATTCTTAGAGCAGTTTCTCATTGAATGCATTTTCTTTTTTTTTTTTTAGTGTTTAAATATTTTTTATTTTATTTTTTATTTTTTTTTCACTTTTTTTATTATGAATTATGAGAACAAAAGATGCAAAGAAAGAGGATAAGGTAAAGTTACAGTGGAAGGACAATCACCCATAACATAATTATCTGAAGAAGTCCCCTTGCTGATATCTTTTTTTTTTTTTTTTGGTTTTTGGGTCACACCCGGCAGTGCTCAGGGGTTACTCCTGGCTCTATGCTCAGAAATCGCTCCTGGCAGGCACGGGGGACCATATGGGACGCCGGGATTTGAACCACGGACCTTCTGCATGAAAGGCAAACACCTTACCTCCATGCTATCTCTCCGGCCCCCCTTGCTGATATCTTAACTTTGAACTTTCACCAAAGAAAGTTAAGATAAATAAAACAGAATCCATGTGCAATTACTTTTTCCCTCAAGTCCCCAGATTGTAGCACATTATAATATTTCTTAACAGCACACAAGGCAATCTAAAGCCATCAAACTTACGTAACTCCTTAAACATTAGAGGCATAGTATTTTTTACATTTCCATGTACATGCAATTTAGCTTAAGTTAACCTCAAATTTTAAGTGGGTGTGTTTTAAGAATTAGAGTCCAAGGAGCACAGTAAAAACGGTGTTAGAGTGGCAATTGTTGTTTGCATAGGCCCACCAAAATATGAGAGGCATGGAAAGGAATAGCCTTGGCCTAAATACAAAGAGATCCTACCCCTGAAGTTTCCTGGCATAAGACCAGCTCTAGGCCTCAGGAAAGTTATCGTTCGCTCCAAGACATTGTCCGTAGCGCCAACACACTTATCACACAGTCTCTGTTGTTGATCTCATGTTTCTGTATTAAAGATTCTGGAATCTGCATGTCCTACATTGAAGTCATGATGTGGAGTGCCTTCTCATTTCACCTCACCATGAAAGGGGAATGCAGGAAGCCCTGTCCTGTAAGCAGGTTGTTGTTGTTAAGTCTTCTCAGTGTTAAGGGAAGTCTCTTTTGAGCAGGACGATGTCTGAGCAGTGGTAGGGTCTTCCGTGGTAGAGGATTGCTTCCAGGTGATGTTATAGACAAACCTCACCATAAAGGGGCAATACAGCAAGCCCTGTCCAGTAAGCAGGTCATTGTTCTTGTTGTCTTCTCAGTGTTAAGGGATGTCTCTTTTGAGTAGATCGATGTCAGAGCAGCTGTAGGATCGTCCCTGGTACAGGAATGCCTCCGGGTGATGTTATATACAACCTTGGATGTTTTGTAAATGTCTTCTGTAGATCAAGGGGTAAATGGAGAATGCCCATTCTTCTGAGGCCTGTGCCAGGTCTTTATGTCAATGTTCAGGGTGTAAGGTCTCATTTCACTACAAGATTTGTATGTTCCCATTTCTATTAGATAAGAACTTATTGGTATGTATAGTATTTTCCCATGTTAGTGTGCCTACGCAAACAAGATATAAAGCCACGTGGTGCTATCAGATATATGGGGGCATAAGAACATTTCCAACAAGGCCCATGACTTGGTTCAAACATAAGTATTAAACTGAGGGATTCTTTCACACCAAATTCCATATTGAGCAGTTCACAAAGAGAAGATAAAAAACATGGGGGGGGGGGATCATCACTGTATAAGAAAGTATTTAGCAAAAGTTATAGCCGTCAAAGAAAACACCCATAAAATGTTGAAAAGATATGTGTCCTTTTTATGCCTTTTAAAATAGTTGGGTGGGTGTAACTCTAGGGCACCACTTTGGTCTGTGAATTAGGACTCGACAGTACTTAAGTTAGAAAGGGTAAAAAAGGAGTAATGATGATAGGAGTTAAAGAAGTTAAAGAGAAGTATGAACTTATGAAGGGGTATGCAAAAGGGCAGAGTACAAAATGGACATTCTGCATACATAAAAACATAATTCAATGATAGTGAGTACTATTAATGTTTCTTGTGAGAGTACTATTAATATTTCTTGTGCCGCCCCCGCGCGATTTTGAAAATGTAGACTGGACAGAGATTACCAGTGCCAGCCAAACCTCCTCCTGCTAGACTCCCGGCTCCCAGGAAGGAGAGATCCTTCAAGAAGCTGGGAGAACAGAAGTTCAGAGCCCCACCCAGACCCTCCCTAAGGAGCCCATGGATAGTGGGGGAAGGCCTAGGGTACCTTCAAGCTCCACCAAGGGACCCAACTCACCGGCTTGCCCAGGCGTGTGGCCCGGGGAAGCCCTGGAGATCTGGGGCAAGGTGGCCGAGGGGTGCTGGGGTTACCCAAATCCCGCACCCCCGCTAGGCCTGGCCAAGCAGGCCTCCGGCATGGCGTGGGCCTACCAAACCTCCTCCTGCTAGGCTCCCGGCTCCCAGGAAGCTGAATGCATTTTCTTATTGAATTCTATGGGAGCTTTAAGGAATCTTCATAATAGGAACAAGTGGTTTGAATTTCCAATTGAAGGATGAAGGAGTGGGAGATTTTCCTTCCAGGTGCAGTTCAATCACTTGTGGATACATTTCCTGTGACTTAATTCCAGCTCTGTCCTTTTCTTTTCTATTTTTGGTGCCAGATATATTTTAATTATTATTAAAATTTTTTTTATTGAGACCACTACCATTGTGAATTACAAATCTTTCACAGTTGTAATTCAGACATTCCTACCACCACTGTTGACCACTCTCCACTATAGTTCCCTGCATGCATCCCATACCTCCACCTTTAGCCCCCTGACTACTGGCGTAACAGGTTCATTTTCTGTTTAGCTTGGTATTGTTTGGTTCTTTTAATACTATTGTTTTTGACTTTGGCTTGGTTATTTAGATTTGACTATTTTTTTTTTTTAAATTCAGTACCCATGAGACCACTTTCTTTTCTCTCTTTTTTTTTTTTTTTTTGGTTTTTGGGCCACACCCGGTGTTGCTCAGGGGTTACTCCTGGCTGTCTGCTCAGAAATAGCTCCTGGCAGGCACGGGGGACCCTATGGGACACTGGATTCGAACCAACCACCTTTGGTCCTGGATCGGCTGCTTGCAAGGCAAACGCCGCTGTGCTATCTCTCCGGGCCCCCACTTTCTTTTCTCAATTTGTAGAAAGATATAAATATATGAGGCAGAACAAAATGTTCAAGTTCTGGGGCCCGGAGAGATAGCACAGCGATGTTTGCCTTGCAAGCAGCTGATCCAGGACCTAAGGTGGTTGGTTCAAATCCCGGCATCCCATATGGCCCCCCGTGCCTGCCAGGAGCTATTTCTGAGCAGACAGCCAGGAGTAACCCCTGAGCACCGCCGGGTGTGGCCCAAAAACCAAAAAAAAAAAAAAAAATTTCAAGTTCTAAGACTCTATGTAAAAGGTGGGAGCCCTGACTAGAAGATATAAATAAAATTAAAAGAAAGAAACGAAAACGGGGAGGCAGGTATGGCAAAAAATATTTTTTTTTGCATAGGCACAGTAAACGTAGGGGAAATTAGAAATTTCTTTGGCCAAAGAGATACAGGGTGTCTCCACCCATAAGCATACTGTCCAGATCTGCCCTTTCAGAGAAAACTTGCTTTCTTAGCAAACTACATTTCCTTATTAATTTTAATGAACATGAGAATAACAAGTGGCCCTAATTTCATAATAAATCAATGTAGTGCTTTATTTTTTCCAGAGGCAAAAGTCGTGTGCCTAAGGTCTAGGTCTTTCCATCTTAGAGAAAACTGCATTCTTTGCCCAGCACATTTATTTTTATTTTTATTCATTTTTAATGATTTATTTAAAGAAAATTTATTATATTATTGATATAACTGATCATAATACATTTTTTTAGGATGACAGAAAGCAAAGTTATTAAGAAATAGAAATAGAATAGAGAATTAAAAAATGAAAAAAGAAGGGGAAAGAGTTCATTAGCAGCTATATTTGTGAAAATTATTGTATTATCAATAAAGTCATTAATGTAATAGCTGAAGGTTCAGTATGCTCCCATTTTTTCCTCCAGAGATGTGCAATACACACACACACACAAAATCCCAAAGAAAAACAGCAACAGCAAAACAAAAACAAAACAAACAAAAAAGATATGTGTGTGTGTGTGTGTGTGTGTGTGTGTGTGTGTAGCAATTGTTTACATAGGCAGAATAAAATATGGAAAAAATTGGAAATAAACACCTTAGGCCTAAAAAACAGGGAGATCTTACCCATGAAGCACTTTGGCATAAGACCAACTCAAGGCTCAAGGCATGCTCAGTTGTCTAACTCTCTGGACATTCTTGATGGACAGCTCTTCAGTCTCACAGTTGTTGCTGTCAGGTTGTAGATCCTGGTTTCTGTACAGGTCCTGTGTCAATGACTGGGTGGTGTGTGTCAACATTGCAGAGAATCTTGCCCTAAAAGCAGACTATTGCTGTTGCCTGGTTGTCAGGGTGATTGATATAAGAACTGTTTTTGGGGCCTGGAGAGATAGCACAGTGGCAGTTGCCTTGCAAGCAGCCGATCCAGGACCAAAGGTGGTTGGTTCGAATCCCAGTGTCCCATATGGTCCCCCGTGCCTGCCAGGAGCTATTTCTGAGCAGACAGCCAGGAGTAACCCCTGAGCACTGCCGGGTGTGGCCCAAAAACCAAAAAACAAAAAAACAAAAAAAAAAAAAAAGAAAGAACTGTTTTTGGAATAAGTCAGTGCTATGGTGGTAGAAGGGCCTTTCTTGGTAGAATTTATGTTCCTGGTGCAGGTGTGGGAAACCATATTTGTTTCCATAGGTGATATCCTTGGTTCAGGGGTCAATGTCAAATCAACTGGAGTCTAAGTCATTATGCCAAGTGTCAAGGTGTAAGGTCCCACTGCAGTATTAAAATGTTTGTGCTTCCATCTCTATTATATAAGAACTGGTTTGCAACTGTTAATTTTTCCCATTTTGATGTGCATGTGCAAAAAGGGACAGTGTCACAGGGAGTTACTAGTGTGTAAGGGGGGGAGCTAGATTCAAGATCAACAGTTCCCAGAGCATTTTGTTTACATGAACTCTGAACAGAGATTTGTCTACTAGTATACTGTAGTATACTAGTATATATATAGTATAATAATATATATATAGTGTAGTATATAGTATACTAGTATACTGTTAGTATATTCATTGGAACATGAGGATAGGGGAAATTGCCGCTACATGAGAAGATACTCGATAACGGTTATGTCTATTAAAGGGGTGTATCTAAAAGAAATAATCAAAGGAAATTTGTATGTCCTCTTTAACTCTTTTGAAATAGACAGGGAAGGGGTAAGATCGGGGCACAGCTTCAAGTTGTGGTTTGGTTTTGTGCAGTCTAGGCAGTATGGCTCCCAACAGTCCCATAACAGGAAATGTCCTCAAGCTGTGTATTTCTCAGGAACCAAATCTGGTAGCAAGCAAAAGTCCAAGGCACAGGGAAGTGAAGGTAGAGGGATCACCAAGAAGCAAATCAGTAGCAGCAGACTGTCGGTTTCTTCTCATGCTGGGAATCTGTTTTTTCATTTTGGAAGCTGGTTGGCATCTGGATGAGCTAGGGAGAATGTTCTGCTTTGTGAATAGTTAAGAACTGAGTAAAAAGTAGGTTAAATATGGTACTCTTCGGGCATGCAGGATTTGGATGCTTGCACTCTTTAGCTCTTTGAGTTTCTCTGCAATGATATCCTTGACTACTGATTCTTCCTGGGGGTTTTCTTCCTGGGTATCTGGGACTCCAATAATTCTTATGTTGTTTCTGTTGAGTTTATTGAAGACTTCTGACTTTTTGTGTTGATGATTCATCTCATCTTCAAGCTCACTGATTTTTGTCCTCAGCTATTGTTACTCTGTTGAAGAGGCTTTCCAGTGAGGTTTTCATTTTGTCTACCAAATTATTCAATCTTGTCATTTCAGTTTGAAGTTTTCTCATTTCTATTTTTATATTTTCTTGTTTCTTATTTGTGATCTGTTCAGCTTGATTCATGCTTTCTTTGAATTATATAAACATCCTCCACATTTCTTCTCTAAACTCCTTATTTGAGAGGCTAAATAAGTGGTTGGCACTTTTCAAGTCATCAGAGCTGCCATCTTCATTCTCTATGCATGGTGTTGACCTGTGTTGTTTCCCCTTGTTTCCCCATTATCACTCTTGTAGTGTTATGCTTTCTGCATGTTGTACTGGGGATCATTGACTAGGAGATGTGTATGGCATCTGAGTGAAGTGGAGTGGTCTGGCTCCCCTGGTTTTGCCATTAGTGGCCAGCTTACCTATGGTGATGTGGTTTCCACAGGCTCTTCTGAGCAGGGTTGGTCCAAGCTCTGGCAGCCACAGATTTTGGATGGCAGGCACATTAGAAAACATGTTGCAGGGTCTGGAGAGATAGCACAGCGGCGTTTGCCTTTCAAGCAGCCGATTCAGGACCAAAGGTGGTTGGTTCGAATCCTGGTGTCCCATATGGTCCCCTGTGCCTGCCAGGAGCTATTTCTGAGCAGACAGTCAGGAGTAACCCCTGAGCACTGCCGGGTGTGGCCCAAAAACAAAACAAAACAAACAAACAAACAAAAAAAAGAAAACGTGTTGCAGCAGAATGAGAGAAATTATTCATCCAATACCCATCAGATAAGGGTTAATATCAAAGATATACAAGGTACTGACAGAACTTAACAAGAATAAAACATCTAACCCCATCAAAAAAGGGAGGGGAGAAGAAATGAAGAGGCACTTTCTCAAAGAAGAATTACAAGTGGCCAAAAGGCACATGAAAACATGTTCCACATCATTAATCATCAGGGAGATGTAAATCAAAACAGCAATGAAGTACCATCTTATGCCAGAGACTGGCAGACATCACAAAAACAAGAACAATCAGTGCTGGTGAGGATGTGAGGAGAAAGAAACTCATTCACTGCTGATGGGAATGCCGTCTAGTCCAGCCTTTCTGGAAAACAATATGGAGATTCCTCAAAAAACTGGAAATTGGGGGGCCGGGTGGTGGCGCTAAAGGTAAGGTGCCTGCCTTGCCTGCGCTAGCCTTGGACGGACCGCGGTTCGATCCCCCGGTGTCCCATATGGTCCCCCAAGCCAGGAGCAACTTCTGAGCACATAGCCAGGAGTAACCCCTGAGCGTTACTGGGTGTGGCCCAAAAACCAAAAAAAACAAAAAACAAAAAACAAAAAAACTGGAAATTGAACTCCCATATGATTCAACTATACCACTCCTAGGGATATATCCTAGGAACACAAAAACACAATACAAAAATTCCTTCTGCACATCTATATTCATTGGAGTACTATTTACAATAGCCAGAATCTGAAAACAACCCAGTTACTCGACAGCAGATGAGTGACTAAAGAAACTGTGGTACATATACACAATGTAATACTATGCAGCTATCAGGAAATAGGAAGCCATGACATTTTCCTATACATGGATGAACATGGAAACTATTATGTTGAGTGAAATGAGTCAGAGGGAGAGAAACAGACATAGAATAGGCTCACTCATCTGTGGGATTTAAGAAAAATAAAAGATAGTATGGTGATAATATCCAGAGACAATAGAGGTGAAGTCTAGAAGGACTGGCTCATGATATGAAGCTTACCACAAAGAGTGGTGAGTGCAGTTAGAGAAATAACTACACTAACAACAATCATGATAATGACAGTGAGTGAGAGAAATAGAATGCCTGTCTCGAAGACAGGCAGGGGATGGAGGAGTAGAGAGATGGGGAACATTGGTGGTGGGCAGGCTGTACTAGTGAAGGAGGGTTCTTTTTATAACTGAAACCCAATTACAAACATGTTTGTAACCATAGTGCTTAAATAAATATATTATTATAAGAAAAAATTCACTGGCTAAGAGTATTAAGCAACATAAGTGCCAATGGATATATGTTTAGAAAGGAAGACATAGACAATGAAAAGAAAAAACCCTCCTTGTTTTGCAGTAGTGTGGTTAATCGAGGGTCTTATGGACAAAATGGCCTTATTTCACTAATATATTGGCCTATAAGTAACAAAAAAATAAACTAAGTAAAATATGGGACATTTGCATGACTATAATACATAATTGGGTGTATTAAAGAAGACAGAAATATATATAAAATATTTCTCTCACTCACTACCTTTATATGATAGTTGTTGGTGTAGTTATTTCTCTAACTGCACCCACCACTCTGTGATAAGCTTCATATCATGGGCTGAGAGAAATCAAATGCCTGTCTCAAAGATAGGCAGGGAATGGGGGAGGAGGGAAATGGGGGCATTGGTGGTGGGAAGATTGTACTGGTGAAGGGGTAGAAAAAGAAATATAGATAAAATAAACATTAACATATTTATAATATTATTAATATATAGTAATATATGTATACCATATACATATATGTATATATGCTGATTTGCAATGATTTTTTTTTTTTTTTTGGTTTTTGGGCCACACCCGGCGGTGCTCAGGGGTTACTCCTGGCTGTCTGCTCAGAAATAGCTTAGCTCCTGGCAGGCACGGGGGACCATATGGGACATCGGGATTCGAACCAACCACCTTTGGTTTTGGATCGGCTGCTTGCAAGGCAAACGCCACTGTGCTATCTCTCTGGGCCCTGCAATGATTTTTAACAGAAATATATACAATATTATAAGCCAATACAATATTATTCCCCCAAAACTTAAACAATATGAGACCAGGGGAGTGTTGTATGTGTTTTATTATTTATTTGTTTTGGGGTCATGCAATTAACTGCATTCACTGCTTGATATTTGGCTCTATGCATAGAGACCATTCCTGGCAGGACTAAGGGTTGCCCTAGGTATCTATCACACCTGGATTTTCTACATGAAGTACAAATGCTTTATCTGTTATAGTATTTCCCCAGCCCATAAAAATTTGGATTTTTTCAGGGGCCGGGGAGGTGGCGCTAGAGGTAAGGTGTCTGCCTTGCAAGCGCTAGCGTAGGACGGACCGTGGTTCGATCCCCTGGCTTCCCATATGGTCCTCCCAAGCCAGGGGCAATTTCTGAGTGCATAGCCAGGAGTAACCCCTGAGCGTCAAACTGGTGTGGCCCAAAAACCAAAAAAAAAAAAAAAAAATCGGATTTTTTCTTAAAAACCATAACAATGTAAACAAAATATTGCAATTTTAAAAAATGTAAACCCCCCCAGTATAAACTTCAAAAGTAAACAATAATGTTTCTTTGCTCTTTTCTCCCATGATCGCTTGTTCTTCTTTCTTATTTTTTCCTCAGTTTTATCTTTCAGTGATAATCCAAGTTCAATGGCATGGACTTCTTTTTAATAGCTAGTAACCAGAATGACCCCATCCAATGAGTATGAGTATGGCTGTGTCAGACAGATGCAAGGAGGGTGAAATATAGAAGCTATCTTCTCTATTTTTAAATTCTCCCACATTATCCACAACTATAGGTCTGGATAATGTTGCCTCTATAAATGATAAAAATAATGAGGGATGTAAATTATGAACATGACTTGTAGCTGCCAATGGAAAATAAAATACAGCTTAAAATGTATAGAAATTGGCTTTGCCAGTAAAAGCTTTCAAAATATTTTAATATTTTCTTCCACTTATTTTTATAGTAAATTTTTTGAAGTTAGAACAAGGGAGAATATAGGGAGTATGGGCTTTGCCAATGGTAGAGAGAGTTCTGATACATGTCCAGTATGAAAGTATGAAAACATGAAAGTTCACATCTTAAAAGGAAAGATACAAGTGACATGTGTTTGGGCCCCATATATCCAGTCAACACATGTGATCAAAATTTTTTTAACTTTATTTAAACTCCATGGTTTACAAAATCGTTAATAATAAAGTTGTTTTGTACATTAAATGTTTCAATACCAATCCTACCACCTATGTGACATATTGTCTCCAGTTTCCTAATCATCCCTCTAAGCCTGAAGGCTTCACAGAGACAAAATAATTTTTATATATTGCTTATTACAAGAAAATGACCCATGGAATTATAGAAAAATACTTTAGTAAAAGAAAATTTGTGAAAATTGTTACACCTCACAATGGGATCATTGAAGTCATTGTCTGAGGTTCTTTTTTAAAGCTGTTAGTTGCGAGTTGAGCATTTTATATTATTGTAGTTGTTTATTGAGTTTAATCATCTACTGATACTTTCACATCTAATTTGGTTGTGCTTTTACGGGACTGTCTGCCAGTATTTTGGAATTTGGGGTATTGTGTGGCTGCATACATGGCTGAGTGCTCCAGGAATGCCAGGGTTTGTAGAACTGGGATAATTTTAGCAATGTGGCTTGGTTTGCATCTCTTCCGAAATTAGTGTTGAAGTTATGAAGCTGAGCCACTGTTTACACAGTGGAGGCTGTGGGACGTGGACGTGAATGCTAGGGTTGTGGCAGTACAGAAGGGTGGGATGGGACCACTTGGAGAGGATTCCAGAGTTCTCAGTCTCAAAACCAGAGTACTTAAAATTTGTTATTGTCTTGGCGTGGGCAGAGATTAGTTGTGGAGAATGAATGATGTTGAGTCATTTGCCTGGTTTGTATAGCATTGGCAGCCAAGACATCAACAGGGCAGGGCCTGCACCCTGTCAAGGATTTTTTTTTTTTTTTTTTTTTTTGTATTTGGGCCACACCCGGCGTTGCTCAAGGGTTACTCCTGGCTGTCTGCTCAGAAATAGCTCCTGGCAGGCACGGGGGACCATATGGGACACCGGGATTCCAACCAACCACCGTTGATCCTGGATTGGCTGCTTGCAAGGCAAACGCCGCTGTGCTATCTCTCCAGGCCCGGGATCACAGAGTTTTAAATTCCTAAATTGGTGTACCCATGACTTTCAGTTTTGGTTTGCATTTCTTTTGGGATCAACAGTGAAGCTGTGAGGATAGGCCATTGCTTAGATGACAGTGGCTGTGGAATGTGATTATGGATGCTGGGACTTTCAACAGAATGGCGGTGGGGGAGGCTGCCCATCTCTACTCCGAGAAACTTCATATAATTACCATAAAAATTAGTGTATCTGGAATTTTTTACAACAGTTTGGTATCTCTGCAGAGATTCGTCCTGGAGCAGTCAAGTCAGGCTGTTTACTCCCATTTGTTTTTAAATGCTAGAAACTAACTAAAATAAAATATTTCATCAGTTATGGCTGCTTAATCTTGCCATTATCTATTCCCAGAACTACTACTCTAATTATTGTTAATACAATTATCCAGAAGGAATCAGAGAACTCCAACCCTAACGTTTGCCTTCAAAGCCTTTCAAGCTCTAGAAAGAGTATTGGGATAATTTTAATCTCTACAAATGATTGAGCTACTGATATCTTAGTTTTGACTATACACAGTAAATTATGTTTTCTGGTTTGAACTTGAATTCCTTTATTCAATCATAACTGTAAGTATTCTTTTTTTTTTTTTTTTTTGATTTTTTTGGGTCACATCCGGCAGTGCTCAGGGATTACTCCTGGCTCTACACTCAGAGATTGCTCCTGGCAGGCTCAGGGACCATATGGGATGCAGGGATTAGAACCACCATCCTTCTGCTTGCAAGGCAAACACCCTATCTCCATGCTATCTCTCTGGCCCCCATAACTGTAAGTATTCTTGATGTGAAATGGTGAAGCTTCAAAAAATTAGAAAGAAAAACTTAAGAATATATCTTATTTTCCTTTAATCTCTCAAAATGCTCTTATTTCTTCTTACTGGCTATGAATCAGTTTTTTGGGTGTGTTAGATCTTTAAAAATTGTGTCTTTAATCTCTTTGGTCTAAACCATGAGTGAATAATGTGCTGATTTTCTTGATCCAGAAGGTGGTCTCTGACCACCTTACCCAGATCTGTATTTGATCTTCCTGCTCATAAACATGTTCTCACAACGTCATATCACAGCATAAATTACATCACAGCCCTCCCTTAAATGACATAAATTTTACCCTAATACAACCCCTCGAAGTGTTCCATTATTATCAAACCTCTGTTGCTTCTCTAACAATCTGAAGTTAGTTTTATAAGACTTTATAATAATTCAGTTTTGTCAGTTTATATTTTTATCAAATGTATAAAATAAGCTTACAGATTTTTATGTCTCATTCTGTCTAACACTGGCTAGAATAACTATTAGTATATAATAAACTTTTCCCTCAGATATTTAAAAATCTTTTAAATTTTATTTTATTGATCCCTCAGATAATTTTAAATAAAAATTTCAAGTATATAATAAAGGAAAGAGAATTTTTACAATGAGGATGTGACTGTATACTAATAATTTGTGCTGTTTTTCCTCAATCAGGCACATATATTTTTCCATTTATCAATGTTCACTAATATGGTTAAATGAATGAATAAAATTATATTACAAACACCTGGATGATAGCCATAAACTGTCCACTCTGAAGTAGGCCCAATAAAATTTCTGAATAATTTACTTTCTTTGTGAACACAGGGTGCTTCCTAGGACATATATCTGCACTAGACACTGAGGTAGATACTGCAGGTCCAGAGATAAGGACAAATTCCATGGATTCCCATGTTCATATTTTGTACTAGAGAGAGGACCTTAATATAAGGAATATGAAAGTAGAAAAGTTGATCCAGTGATTTTTTTACACATACAATTTATCAATAAAGACCTTTTAGTTTTATGTTAATATGTCCTCATATCTTAGCATTTTATGTTTAATTTTAGTTTTGTTTGTATGGGCACACTTAGTGATGCTTAGGAATTACTTCTGATTCTGCACTTAATCAAAATAATTGATTTTTCAGTTGGTTTGATCAAAATTGGTGAAGAAATATTTTACGATTCTTCATTTAATGAATGATAACTGCAAGCCCATTTGAACTATGAATCATAATTATAAAAATAAGAAAAGGGGCCAGTAAGTTGTTAGAGGGATTAAATAGTGGACCTTACACACAACTGTCTCTCAGGTGGTGTATATTGTCTCCTGAGCATCACTAGGAGTGATCCCTGAGGCTAAAGCAAGGCACAAACCCTGAGAACTCTATTTAAAAAAAAACACGTTTTTATTGTGAGAAGAAATGTTTATATTTGATAAGTCATATGGACCAGTGATCTGCAATATTCATTATTAAATTTTACTGGGTTTATGTACATTAATTTAACTCTTATTTTTTAACAAGTATTTTAGGATCAATGCAGTATATCTTAATACTTAGCATATAGGGGCCAGATTGATAGTATAGCAGTAGGGTGTTTGCCTTGTATGCAGCCAACCTGGGATGAACTTGGGTTCGATCCCTGGCATCCCATATGGTCCTTCTGCCTGCCAGGAGTGATTTCTGAGTGCAGAGCCAAGAGTACCCCGCTGGGAATGGCCCCCAAATCAAACCAACCAAATAAAAAACCCCCACCCAAACTTAGAATAGATCCAGGTGTTAGAAGAGTATTGAGTCATTATGAACTGGAAATGCATTTGCATTCATACTTAACTAAGATTTCTCTTTCAACATTTCAATGTGAAAGCAGACTTCTAAATTAGGTGTATGAATCTGTACATTGTGTAAGCACAGTGCCTCGGAAAGTAACAAAGGCAGGAGATGAAACATGGGCTTTTTGTTGTTTTCTCTGCAACCCTGTCATCTCTCTGTCCCCCTTGACTCTTGATATGCTCCCAAATGCACTGGTTGTCTTTTATCCCACGAATGTTCATTTCTTTATATTGTCTTCACATAGGCTTACATGTGGATAATATTTTAGGGTCCAGTGAAGTACTAATCTGATTTGCTTGCAAGGCTTGCCATGCCAAGAATAGCTACAAAATCTTAAACTCAAAATGAGTTTTCAACACATAAAATGTCTGTTAGCAGGAAACATTAATGCTTCTATCAATGTGTAAACTATGTTCACCATGAGAAGACTTTAAGAAGTGATAGTTTTATATTACCATTCTCAGATCAATGGCTACATTGATTTAGTAAGAAATAATTGATTTGGGGCCGGAGAGATAGCATGGAGGTAAGGCGTTTGCCTTTCATGCAGGAGATCATCAGTTCGAATCCCAGTGTCCCATATGGTCCCCCATGCCTGCCAGGAGCAATTTCTGAGCCTGGAGCCAGGAATAACCCCTGAGTACTGAAGGGTGTGACCCAAAAACCACAAAAAAAAAAAGAAAGAAATAATTGATTTAAAGAAAGAAATGTAAGAATTTGATACTTAGTACAAAACATGCAAAACTATATCTGAAAGTTGCTGTGCTATTTATAACATTTAGTCCAATTTATTTTGCAAAATGAAAGCATTTCCTATTGGTTTTATCTTCAAAACACATTTGCTATTTTTTAGCAAACGTACAAAATTATCTGGCACTGTAGCTTTTTTTGGTATTTTTATGATACAATAATAGTGTATATATATCATCAAAATTTATTCAAATTTTATCCTTCAGTATTACAAAATCAAAGTTATTAAGAGTAGAGAAAAACAATGTTTAATTCAGTAGTATAATTAAAATTGTGTGTATTTCAGTTTATTTCCATTTATTTATTTCTTTTTGGTGAAGTAAGAGAATTTTTATTGAAACTTACTTTAGACTGATGTGAGGGGAGAAAAAGAGAAAAGTGTTGTTCAGGAGAGATTGATATCTTCTCCAGCATGGAAATAGGCAAGCAGAGAAATACAGATAAGAAAGGAAGGTTCCAGGGAGAAAATAGATGTGAAGAGCAGCCAGGAACTTAGATATTTTAGGGAGGAACACTTTGAAGAATATTTAGGGGATACTCTATGCTCTGCTGATGAGTCTGGATATCCAAGCATTTAGTTGGGGCTGTTAAGTTCTAACTAGTAGAATATTACTTTTGGCCTATTTACATTTTTCGTCCTGTTACAAAAAATTTCAACAGCATTTTCTTCACCAAGTGAAAGGGTAGAGTGCAATTTATTTCTCTACTTCCACCCACATCTTGCAAGGCAGCATCACCAGTAAGAGTATCTAACTTTGTTTTGATTATATTTTGTTTGTAATACTTAAAATTATTTTGTGTTGTGATATGGAGTTATCTAAAAGTAATATAATTGATTTTAACTTTTGAAAGTATGACTTTTAGAAGCATTTGAAATAATTCATGAAACATGTCTGAAAGGAGGATTTCCTCTAGTCTAATGATTTTTTAATTTGAAATAAATTAATTTTGGGTATTAGCTATTTACAAAAATAAGATTTTAGTAGTCTTCTAATTATAACTTAATCAAACCTTATATGTGATTTTATGTATAATATCATAAAATAAGTATAGAAAACCTTTTACAAGAAGCTAAGAGACTGTAAACAATTTATGTATATATTTTTTAGTATTGAGTAGGTATCAAGAAACAGATTAATATGAGAGGTCTGGTAGGTCTCTTGTGCATCTGCAGAAAAAGTATATAAAATTTCTTGCTAGAAACAAAATATAAACTCATAGATTTGAATTCTGAGAATATGGTATATGAGGTAACATGTTATTATCTGTGTTCTGATACACAATATAGCATGTGCAAAAGAGCCTAGAGATTTCAATCTCAAATAGCAGCAAGAGTATTCGAATGCATACATAGAGAAGAAGCTCGACAAGTCACGCAGGAAAGCAGATACAGTCTTCAACTAAATCAGGAAGTTGTAAATCACAGATATGTATATTATTACAATGCCAATTCACAGGATACAACTGAGATCATTTAACGATTGTACTGTGATAGCCACACATTTTTGAGAAAAATTCCCAAGCCAGCCGGACATGAATTGGAATAAAAACATAGGCAGTGTATACCACCATAGCAAAAATAGTCAATAGTATGGTATTTAACATAGATTGTTCCCAGGGTTCTAAGACAGCACAGCAGCTAATTATTTGGTATTGATAGTAGAGCCAGTATACATAGTCCTTTACTCGTTTGAAATCCATGGTTGTTTTGTAAACCTCAGAAAATCAGTCCTGTTAAAAAAGGCAACAATTAGAAAGGAAAATACAAAATAACCCCCTCAATAAAACTAAGAAGGAAAGAACCAATTCTAGAGTCTTCTTAGATTTTCATGATCACAACACATTTTTTTTTTTTTTTTTTTTTGGTTTTTGGGTCACACCAGGCAGTGCTCAGGGGTTATTCCTGGCTCCAGGCTCAGAAATTGCTCCTGGCAGGCACGGGGGACCATATGGGACGCCGGGATTCGAACCGATGACCTCCTGCATGAAAGGCAAACGCTTTACCTCCATGCTATCTCTCCGGCCCCGATCACAACACATTTAAAGTATTTTAAGCAATGTAATGAACTTTAAACAAATGAATACATAATAATTGCCATTAAACCGAGCAGATTTGGAGCTGTAGTGATAGTACAGTGGGCAGGCACTTACCTTGCACTTGTCCTACTGGGTTTAATTCCTGACATCCCATACTTCCCTTAAAGTGCCAGGAGTAATTTTTGAGAGCACAGCCAGGAATTAGCCCTGAGTACTTCAGCTGTGGCTCAAAAACCAAAAACAAAAAGCTAGAGGTTGTAATATTACCAACAACTGTAATAAGTAACAATAACTCCAGTATTATATCTTTTTTTTTTTTTTTTTTTTTTGTTTTTTGGGTTTTGGGTCACACCCGGCGGTGCTCAGGGGTTACTCCTGGCTGTCTGCTCAGAAATAGCTCCTGGCAGGTGCGGGGGATCATATAGGAAACCGGGATTCGAACCAACCACCTTTGGTCCTGGATCGGCTGCTTGCAAGGCAAACACCTCTGTGCTATCTCTCTGGGCCCCCAGTATTATATCTTAAATTTGAGCATAACTGAGACTTATTTAGACATGTATCCAAAGATACATAAATGTAAATTTTCCATTTTATAGAATAAAGAGTATATACAGGCTAAAATTAATACAGCAATACTTTTCTCTTCAAATAGTCCTGATAAAAAGTTCTGCCCTTGTCTGGCATTTGGGAACATAGTTTATGGCATATTACCTAGGATCTGTAATGGGTAAGATTGAGCTTCCATGCCTAGCTTTACAGTGCCCAGATCTGTGGTGCACAATACTTTATACTAGAAAGCATTTTAATTTCTGCACAAGGATGTTCATGTGACCAACCCATATAACAACCTTGGCCCTCTTAGTCTCCAATGTGCTTTGTTTTGCAGAAACAGTGCACATGTATCACCATATTTTTTTGCTTACAGAGAAAGAAGCAAGAGAAAGAGTGTGTCTGATAGCAGGAGTTAGAAAAGGATTGGCAAACCTTGAAAGAAAAACTGAAAGGTCTAATTTAAGACAAGACAGACCAAAAAACACAGCAAACTTCTACACAAAGATAGCACTAAATTCCATGACAATTATCTCTCTCAATGCCAATGGACAAAATGCACCCATTAAGAGACACAAAATGGCAAAATGGATCAAAAAACTGAACTCAGCCTTCTGCTGCCTACAAGAAACACACCTGGTGCTCGCTTCGGCAGCACATATACTAAAATTGGAACGATACAGAGAAGATTAGCATGGCCCCTGCGCAAGGATGACACGCAAATTCGTGAAGCGTTCCATATTTTTTTGAAAAAAAAAAAAAAAAAAAAAAAAAAAAAAAAAAAAAAAAGAAACACACCTGAATACTCAGAACAAACATAGACTCAAAATAAAAGGCTGGAGGAAAATCACCCAAGCAAACAACACCCTTAAAAAAAAAAGCCGGAGTGGCCATACTAATATCAGATGACACAAACTTTATACTCAGAAAAGTTGTAGGGGACAAAGATGGACATTTTGTACTAATCAAGGGATATGTACAGCAGGAAGAAATCACTCTCCTAAACATATATGCACTCAATGAGGGACCAGCAAAGTATTTAATACAATTGTTGGCAAACTTGAAAAAGGATATCAATAATAATACAATAATTGTGGGAGACATTAACATGGCCCTGTCAACACTTGATAGGTCAAGTAGATTGAAACCCAACAAAAATATGCTAGACCTGGGGCCAGCGAGGTGGCGCTAGAGGTAAGGTGTTTGCCTTGCAAGCACTAGCCAAGGAAGGACCACGGTTTGATCCTCCGGCATCCCATATAGTCCCCCCTAAGCCAGGGGCAATTTCTGAGCACTTAGCCATGAGTAACCCCTGAGCATCAAACAGGTGTGGCCCGAAAACAAAACAAAACAAAACAAAACACCCCAAAAAATACTAGACCTGAAAAGAGAAATGGAAGAAAGAGGCCTAGTAGATATATATAGGACACTCCATCCTCAGAAACTTGGATACACATTTTTTCCCAATGTACATGGGTCATTCTCCAGTATAGATCACATGCTGGCACATAAAACATACCTCCATGAAATCAAGAGGATAGAAATTTTGCAGGCAACCTTTGCTGACCATAAGTCTCTGAAGTTAGATGGGAACTACAAAGGGACACACACACACACACACACACACACACACACACACACACACACACATACATACACACACACACACACAAACTTTAACAGCTGAAAATTAAACAGCCTACTACTGAACAACCAGTGAGTCCGAGATGAAATCAAAGAGAAAATCAACTTTCCTGGAAACAAATGATAATGAAAACACAAACTATCAGAACCTATGGGACACAGTAAAAGCGGTACTGAGTGGAAAATTTATAGCTTTGCAAGCACGCATCAGGAAGGAAGAAGGAATATACATGAATAGCTTAATGACGCAGTTTATAGAATTAGAAAATGATCAACAAAAGGAACCAAAAATAGGGAGGCAGAAGGAAATAACAAAGCTAAGAGCAGAAATCAATGAAGTGGAAACCCAAAAAACAATCAGAAAGATTAATGAAAGCAGAAGTTGGTTCTTTGAAAAAATAAACAAGATTGATAGACCATTGGCAAAACTCAAAAAGAAAGAGAGGGAGAGAAACTTGATAACCCATATTAGAAATGAAAAGGGGGAGATACTGCAGAGATTCAAAGGTAATCAGACACTACTTTGAGAAACTCTATGCCACTAAATATGAGAACCTGGAAGAAGTGGGTAAATTCTTGAACTCTTATAACCTTCCACCATTGAATAGAGAGGATGTAGCAAATCTAAACACCCCCATTACTATTGAAGAAATTAAAATGCTAATAAAAAGTTTGCCCCAAAACAAAAGCCCAGGCCCAGATGGATTCATGAATGAATTCTTTCAAACCTTTCTTTTTTTTTTTTTTTTTTTTTTTGGTTTTTGGGCCACACCCTGTGATGCTCAGGGGTTACTCCTGGCTATACGCTCAGAAGTTGCTCCTGGCTTCTTGGGGGACCATATGGGACGCCGGGGGATCGAACCGCGGTCCGTCCTAGGCTAGCGCAGGCAAGGCAGGCACCTTACCTCCAGCGCCACCACCCGGCCCCTCTTTCAAACCTTTCGAGAGGAACTACTACCAATCCTGGCCAGGCTCTTTCATGAAATTGAAAAAACAGGGACACTTCCAAATAGCTTTTATGAAGCCAACATCACCTTAATACCAAAACCAGATAGAGATGCTGCCAAAAAAGAAAATTACAGACCAATATCTCTGATGAACACAGATGCAAAGATCCTCAACAAAATCCTGGCAAATAGGATCCAATGCCTCAGCAGGAAGATCATTCACTTTGATCAAGTAGGTTTCATTCCAGGAATGCAAGGATGGTTTAACATCTGTAAATATATTAACATAATACACTACATCAACAACAAGAAAAATAAAAATCACATGGTCATATCAACAGATGCAGAGAAAGCATTTGATAAGATCTAACACCCATTCTTGATAAAAACTCTCAGCAAGATGGAAATGAAAGGAACTTTTCTCAATATAGTTAAGGCCATCAACCACAAGCCAATGGCAAATATTATCCTCAATGGAGAAAAACTAAAAGCCTTTCCTCTAAATTCTGGGACCATATGGGATGCCAGGATTTGAACCATAGGCAAATGCCCTACCACTGTGCTATTGCTCTGGCCCCTTGGTTAATGTTTTATATATTAACTTCAAATAGTGATAGTTTAAGATTTTTTTCTCAATTTGTATAATTTTCATATTTTTGCCCTATCACTAAGTCTGAATTTTTAATACTATGTTGAATACTAACAAAAGTAAACAAAAAAGTAAGCTTTCTCGTACCTGCTATTAGAATAAGAGCTTTCAACTTTCATCCTTTGATTCTGTTTATGATATTGTAAAACTTACATATATGGCCATTTTGAACTAATTTTCTTCTATTAATATATTTTCAGATATTTATTATCATAAATGGGTGTTCAATATTATAAAAATTCATCTACATTCAATAATATGATTTTGTATTACTTTTGTTAAATTAGTGTGCAAGCACTGAACTACTTTCTCTTCTATCTCTGGACTAAATTCCCCTTGATTGTGTTGTATAATCTTTATGACTTATAGTTGAATAATAATAAAATATTATGACTATTTTTGTAGGATATTTGAATCAAGAATTTGGTTGTGATGTTAAATGATAATTTTCTTTTTTAATAGTGCTTCTGACTGCATTTGGTATTGTGGTAATATTGATCTCAAATAAAAGTTTATAAAAATACTGTTTTTGCATCACCTGGAAGCAATCCTCTACCACGGAAGACCCTACCACTGCTCAGACATCCACCTGCTCAAAAGAGACTTCCCTTAACACTAAGAAGACTTAACAACGACCTGCTTACAGGACAGGGCTCCCTGCATTGCCCTTTAATGGTGAGGTGAAACGAAAGGACGCTCCACATCCTGACTTCAATGTAGGATATGCAGATTCCAGGATCTTTAATACAGAAACATGATACCAACAACAGAGACCATGTGAAAAGTGTTTTGGCACTACAGACAATGTCTTGGATTGGACGATCTAGCTTGCCTGGAGCCTAGAGTTGGTCTTATGCCAGGAAACTTCAGGGGTAGGATCTCTTTGTATTTAGGCCAAGGTTATTCCTTTCCATGCCCCTCATATTTTGGTGGGCCTATGCAAACAACAATTCCACTCTAACACCGTTTTTACTGTACTCCTTTGACTCTAATCCTTAAAAAAACCACTTAAAATTTGAGGTTAACTTAAACTAATATGCATGTACATGGAAATGTAAAAAATACTATGCCTCTAATGTTTAAGGAGTTAGGTAAGTTTTATGGCTTTAGATTGCCTTGTGTGCTGTTAAGAAATATTATAATGTGTTACAATCTGGGGACTTGAGGGACCAAGTAATTGTACATGGATTCTGTTTTAGTTATCTTAATGTTCTTTGGCTGAAAGTTCAAAGTTAAGATATCAACAAGGGGACTTCTTCTGAGAATTATGTTATGGGTGATTGTCCTTCCACTGTAACTTTACCTTGTCCTTTTTCTTTGCATCTTTGTTCTCATAATTAAAAATAAAAAATTAAAAAAATACTGTTTTTGATTTTCTGTAGAAGTTTATTTATTATTATTATTATTTTTTTAGGCCACACCTGGTGACGCTCAGGGGTTACTCCTGGCTATGCACTCAGAAATAACTCCTGGCTTGGGGGACCATATGGGACACTGGCATCGAACCATGCTCCATCCTAAGCTAGCCTGGGCAAGGCAGACGCCTTACTGCTTGCACCACTGCTCCAGCCCCAGTTTGATTTTTTAATTCAATTCTATTTTTTTTTGGTCACACCCGGCAGTGCTCAGGGGTTACTCCTGGCTTTAGCAAGGCTCAGAAATTGCCCCTGGGAGGCACAGGAGACCATATGGGATGCCGGGATTCAAACCACTGTCCTTCTGCATGAAAGGCAAACCCCTTACCTCCATGATATCTCTCTGGCCCCAATTCAATTCTATTTAATTTAATTCTATTTTTAAAATAGAAACCCATTTAGAAATTGCTTCAGAAAATTTAAAAGCAGCTTAAGCTCAGAGCTGAAAGACCTATACAAAGAAACTACAAAACACTACTTGAAAAAAATAAATGAGTATATGAACAATGAAAAAAACATCCCCTGCTTTTGGATTGAAAGTATTGCCAAAATCAAAATGGCATTACTACCCAAAGCATTGTACTGATACAATGCAGTCGTTATAAATATTCCATCATATTTTATGCCATCATGTTTTCAAAGTTATAGAAAAAACATTTCCTAATTTCTTTCTTCTTTTGGGGTGGGGGTCAGACCCGGCAGTGCTCAGGGGTTACTCCTGGCTCTACTTTCAGAAATTGCTCCTGGCAGGCTCTGGGGATTACATGGGAGATCAGGATTCGAACCACGGTCTTCTGCATGCAAGGCAAACGCCCTACTTCCATGCTATTTCTCTGGCCCCAAAACACTTCTGAATTTCTTAAGAAACAAAAACTCTCACCCCTATATAGCAAAAGCAATTATTGGAAAAACAAAGATAAAGGGCAGACTTTTTCCATATTCAATCTGTATTGCAAAATGGTAGTCATAAAAATTGTACAATATTGGTATAAAGACTGACCCTCAGCTCAGTGGAATACAGTTGAAAACCCAGAGATAGTCCCTCAAATATATGATCATCTAATCTTCAGTAAAGAAGCAAAACATCTGAAGTGGAAGGGTCAAAGAAAGTTTTTTTAACTGGTGGTGCCAGGAAAACTAGTCAACTAAATGAGAAAATATGAAAGAACCGCTTTTAAATGCCATATAAAAAATGCCAAATTGGGAGCTGGAGCAGTGGCGCAAGTGGTAGAGCATTTGACTTGCACGTTCTAACCTAGGATGGACCACGGTTCGATCCCCTAGAGTCCCATATGGCCACCGAAGCCAGGAGCAATTTCTGAGTGCATAGCCAGAAGTAACCACTGAGTATCACCAGGTGTGGCCCCCCCCCAAAAAAAAAGCCAAATCAAAGTGGAGTATACACAAAAAACTGGATACATATTTTCTCTAATCCACATGGGTCATTCTCCAGGACAGACCACATACTGGCCTATAAAACATACCCTCATAAAATCAAGAGGATAGAAATTGTACAGACTACCTTCTAGATCACTAGACACTGAAAATAGAAACAAACTACAAAGAGACACAGAAGAAAAACTTTAACACCTGGAAATTAAACAGTTTACTACTGAACAACCAGTGGGTCAGAGATGAAATCAAAGGGAAATCAAAACATTCCTAAAAACAAATGCCAATGAAGAAAAATTATCAGAATTTATGGAACACAGCAAAAGTGGTACTAAGAGGAAAATTTATAGCTCTGCAAGCACACATCAGAAAGGAAGAAGGCACTACATAAAAAGTTTAATGACATGGCTTATAAAATTAGAAAATGATCAACCAAAGGAACCAAAATAGGTAGGTAGAAGGCAATAACAAGGCTTAGAGTGGAAATCAATGAAATGTAAATCCAAAAAACAATCCAAAAGATCAACGAAAGCAAAAATGGTTCTTTGAAAAAATAAACAAGATTGATAAACCACTAGCAAAACTCACAAAGAAACACAGAGAGAGAGAAACTTAACAAACAGGATTAGAAATGAAAAGGGGGAGATCACTACAGATATTGCAGAGATTCAAAGGGTAATCAGAGACTACTTTGAGAAACTCTATGCCTGAAACATGAGAGTCTGGAAGAAATGGATCAAATGCTTTCTCTGCATCTGTTGATATGATTACATAGTTTTTATTTTTCTTTTTGTTGATATGGTGTATTATGTTGATTGATTACATATGTTACACCATCTTTGCCTTCCTGGAATGAAACCTACTTGTTCATGGTGTACGACCTTCTTGATGAGGTGTTGGATCCTATTTGCTAGGATTTTGTTGATGATCTTTGCATCTGTGTTCATCAGGAATATTGGTCTGTAGTTTTCTTTTTTGCAGCATCTCTGTCTGGTTTTGGTTATCAGGGTGATGTTAACTTCATAAACACTATTTGGGAGTGTTCCTGATTCTTCAATTTCATTAAAGAGACTGAAAAGGATTAGTAGTAGTTCCTCTAGAAAGGAATGGAAAGAATTCGTTAGTGAATTCATCTGGGCCTGGGCTTTTGTTACTGGGAAGATTTTTGATTACCATTTTAATTTCCTCTAGTAGTGATGGGTCTGTTTAGAGATGCTAGATCATCCTGGTTTAACTGTGGAAGATACTAAGAGTCCAAGAATGTACCCATTTCTTCCAGGCTCTCATGTTTCAGGCATTGAGTTTCTCAAAGTAGTTTCTGATTATGAAGGTATGTGGTCTATCCTGGAGAATGACTCATGTGCATTGAAGAAAATATCTATCCAGTTTTTTGTGTATGTGTTTAATAGTTACACTCATCTATGCATTTTAAGAAAATAAAACACATTATTTTAATAATGTCCAGAGATGAGGGTCGGAAGGACCGCTCATGATATGAAGCTCATCACAAGGTGTGGTGAGTGCAGTTAGAAATAACTATACTAATAACTACCATGACAATGTTAATGAGTGAGAGAAGTAGAATGCCTGTCTCTAATACAGGCAGGGTGGTGGGGTAGGAGGGAGATGGGGGACATTGGTGGTGGGAATGTTGCACTGGTGAAGAGGGTGTTCTTTTTATGACTGAGACCCAACTACAATCATGTTCGTAATCATGGTGCTTAAATAGAATTATTAAAAAATAAAAAGGAAAGTAATCATAATCGGAAAAAAACTCAAAATGGAGTAAAACCCTTGATATCAGACCTGCATCTATAAGATGTATTGAGGAAAACATATATTGAACTTTTCATGAAGTTGAAGCTAAAGGTGTCTTCAAATATGCAATATTACTGATCAAGCAAGTGAAAGCAAAGATAAACAAATGGCACAGCATTAAATTAAGAAGCATAGGTGCAAGCAGTAGGGCATTCGCCTTTTATGCACTGACCTAGGATGGACCGCGGTTCTATTCCCCTGGCATCCCATATGATCCCCCAAGCCAGGAACAATTTCTGAACACATAGATAGCCAGGAGTAACCCCTGAGCGTCACCGGGTGTGGCCCAAAAAACCAAAACCAAAACCAAACAAAACAATGAAGATTATCTCATATGATAAGTGTTTGATATCAAAGATATATTTGGCAATGACAGAACTTACATGAAAATCATTAACTCTCATAAAATGGGGGAGGAGATGAATAGAAATTTTGTTAGAGAAATACAAATAACATAAAGGAATATGAAAAATTATATGTGTATCACTAATCACCAGGGAAATTAAAATTAAAACAATGAGATTCTACTCTATACCAAGAGACTGGTATACATAAAAAGAACAAAAATAACCAGTGTTTTAGTGTAGGTGGCAAAAAAGGAACACTCATTCATTGCTGCTGGTAATGTCACTAACAATACTAACATTCCTTTTAAAAAATACTAGGACTTTGGGGCCAGAGTAATAGCTAGCACAGCGGTAAGGCATTTGCCTTGCATGCTGCCAACCTGGAACGAACCCAGGTTTGATTTTCGGCATTCATTATAGTCCCCCGAGCCTGCCAGGGGAGATTTTTGAGCTCAGAGCCAGGAGAAATCCCTGAGTGCTTCCGGGTGTGGCCCCAAACCCCCCCCAAAACAAAATAAAACAAAAAATCTAGGACTTGAACTTTCACTTGAGTCTGCAATTCCACTTCTTGAAATATATACAAGTGCTCAAAAAGTACAGAAAAGACATTTGTACTCCTGTTCTTTTTAGGACTATCCACAGTGCCCAAAATCTGGAAACAATTCAAGTGTCCAAGAATAGATGATTACAGAATATAGGACAACATGATATTGGCTGGCTATAAGAAAATTAAGAAAAAAATGTAATTTACTGCTACATGTATAAATCTTGAGAATATCATGGTGAGTGAAATTATGGAGATAGATGTACACAGAATTATCCCTCTCATAAGTCTGGAAATAAAGAAACTAATAGTGGAATAACAAACACCCAAAGACAAGGGAAACAAAGAACATGAAAATTGTCTTTTCAGTATTCTTCATGCCCTTGGGGTAGGGATGGAGAGTACTTTGGAGGTTAAGACACGGTGGACTTTGCAATGACTATGTGCAATGATTATGGTGGAGGACATGACGTGGTGCTCAAAGATGGTCAATTATTATGTGCGAAATGATATTACTAACAGTACTCTAACCACAATGCAGCATCTTGAGAGGTAGAATGGTGGGAGGGAGGTAAATGAGGGGGAGGACTTGTTGGTGGAAAGAAGTGGGCCCTAGGAAGGAATTAGAGTTGAAACATTGTCTGACTAAAACCAAATTATGAATAACTTTGTAATTTCATGGTGAATAATTTTGAAATGTGTAATCTATAATTTTGGAGGGGGGTCACACCCGGCAGTGCTCAGGAGTTACTCCTGGCTCTACACTCAGAAATCACTCCTGGCAGGCTCGGGAAACCATATGGGATACTGGGATTTGAGCCACCATCCTTCTGCATGCAAGGCAAACAGCTTACCTCTATGCTATGTCTCCGGCCCCAATGCATTCTATAAATTTAATGTTTGAATGAACTATAGAAATTCCCTGGACCAAGTCACTAATTTCAAAGAGAAGAATCACATAATATAACTTAATGGGAGAATGTTGGTGGAAAGCCAAAGCAATAGCACAGTGGGTAGTGTGTTTCTCTTTCATGCAGCTGACTGGATTTGATCCCTGGCATCCCATATAGTCTCCCAAGCCTGATAAGAGCAATTTCTGAGTGCAGAGCCAGGAATAACCCCTGAGTCTTGCTGTGCATAACCCAAAAAACAAAAACAGGCAAAAGCTTTATTTTGGTAGTTTGATGGTGTATGTGATGTGGAGATGAGTAAAACTGTACCCCTAAAACATATTTACCCACCTGAATCAACATATAAAAGAGGAACTGAAGAGATCCTACAGTGAATAAGGTCCTTGTCTGCAGCCACCAGATGGTCCCTCACATCTGCCAAGAGATCCTTAAACAGAGTGCCAGGGATAATCCCAGGACACGATCAGGCATATTTGGACACAACATAGTTTGCCTTACTTCAACATAAAGAATAAATAAAGGATAAAATGCAGGTGACTAACGTGACATTGACATTAAATAGGTTGATAGGTGTTAAAGCATATTGAATTGATTGGACCAGTTTGGTCCCTGAGCTTCTGAATCAACATTAATAGAAACAGAAGATCCAATGGAAGGTTTCTTTGTTCTACAAAGATCAGAGTATGGGTATATTATAAGGTACATTAACTTGAAGATATCACACTTTTTGATTTTTTTTTAGGATCATGCTCTTCCCTAATTTAAGACTAAATCCCACAGTCCACATTCTCTTCTATTTAACTAAAGGTCTGAATGCATATTTATTGGTTTTGACAAATCTAATACTCTTATTTGTAATGTATATCTTAGCATGAATAAAAGACACAAAACAGAGATTTATTTTTTCAGGTTGAGAAGAGGGTAAGGTAGAAGAATTATTAGTCTTGGGAAAAAGAGGAAATGTAGATTAAAGGAAATCAGTGAATGAGGAGGGATATTGGGTGAGTGGAAAAAAAGAACCTAGAAGCTTCCTAAACTGTTATCAAATAATTCATTGGAAAATGGGCTGCTATTTGAAATTTCTGAATGTTAATCAGCAACACTTGTTTTTCTTACTTCATTTTGTATAGTGGAGAAAAAATACCTCAAAATGATGTAGGAAAAACCTGAGACTTCTAAGTCATATTACTCAGAATTAGGTTAGAACAGCATTTTTCAACCACTGTGCTGTTGCACACTAGTGTGCCGTGAGATATTGTCTGGTATACTGTGGGAAAAAATTCCAATTTCATTCCTAACATGTGGCTTCAGTTCACAATAGACCAATCATTAGATTATTTTATAATAAAGTAATTATAAAATAATTTCTTTGTGTTATTTGATTCCTATTTAAGAGAATTACTTTATATATAGTCAATATAGGCACAGAGTTAATTTTTTTTAACATTTTCTAATGGTGGTGTGCCGCATGAATATTTTTTCTAATGGTGGTGTGACTCATGAAAAAAAAGTGTGCCTTTGCACAAAAAGGTTGAAAAACACTGGGGTAGAATAATTTAATATGACTGGAATGGAGAAAGTAGTCAAACAGAACACTTAAAAAAAGAACAAACAGGTGTTCTCACAAACCCACATGCTATATGAAAAATGAAAGACTATAAGGAAATATATAAAGAAGTAACAAAAGGAGAGGCAAAGTTTGCTCAGAGTGCACTTTATTGTTTTCTGTCAATAGGAAGCTAGGCAACTGAAAAAAGTTAAATAGCAGGTGATTCCATAAGTGGAATTCAACATTACAGATAACTTTATCCTGCAGTTGTACTCCTCTGAAAGTACCAAATTGTTAGATATTTTCATTAAGGGATTTCCATTTCCAAATGTTAAATGAATCTTCCTGGCCAAATTTAGCTCAAAGTGCTAAGTTTATGCTTCGCATTTGGGAGGCCTGCCTTTCAATCTTGAGCATTGATTATATGAAAGTGAGTATTTTACACATTCATAGGAATAGCCCCAGAACACTGCCAGTGGTGGGTGAACTATAACCTCTCCAAAAAGAAAACTAATCTGGTAGGTACTTCTGAAACATCTGAATTTGGATTTATAAAGTAGAACTTAAAGGTGATTTTGTATGAACATAGAAATTATTATTATTAATTATTATTATTACTATGTTTGGTTTTTGGTAGAGCTCAGGAGTTACTCCTGGGTCTAATGCAGAAATATCTCCTAGCAGGCTCAGGGGACCATATGGGATGCCAGGGAATGAGCCCGGGTTGGCCACGTGCAAGGCAAACACTCTACATGCTGTGCATTCATTCTGGCCCCAACTTCCAAATTATTTTTTTTTGAATTTATTTGAATCCTAATATCATGACATGAAAATGGAAGTTTATCTTTGTGTTCTCTCTTCCCAATAACCTATACAACCTCAGTCTAATAATAAGAGCATCAATAAACATATCCCAACATAGGATATATACTTTTTACAATTTATTTGATTAGTTCTTTTTAAAAGCAGTTTGAAAAGCTTTAGAACCCAAATAGCCCAAGGAAGCCCAACAACACAATATAGTTGGTTATCATGAGTTAGATGCTGAAACAAAGAAAGGAATATTCATAAAAATGAAGAAAATCTGTGTAAGGCATTGGCTTTGGTTGATAACTATATTAAGCTTATTTGGTTCAAGGTAATAGCATAGAAAAAATGACTTTACCTCAATTGCTGAATATAACTTTACTGAACTATTGTATCAGGAAGGAGTCCTTAAAATATAAAATAGAAATCATACAAAAAAGGATAAAGGACATCATAGAATGAGAGGAAAGACAACAAGAAGCAGGGAAGACATGCTACTTTGGATATGCAGTTTTTCTCTTACATGAATCAATGGAAGAGCATACTCCTCTGTTTATCGTCTCATCATTAATGTGTTGCTAAAATCTTTCTAGGGGTCAGAGCGATAGCACAGCACTAGGGTATTTGCGTAGCACAGGGCTGATCCAGGACTGACAGTGGTTCGATCCCCGGCGTCCCATATGGTCCCCAAGCCAGGAGCAATTTCTGAGAGCAAAGCCAGGAGTAACCCCTGAGAGTCACTGCGTGTGGCCTACCCCCAAAAATTATCTTTCTAAAACAACCATTCCCTTCTGAATTTAAACCCTTAATTTTCCTTCATCCCCTATGAAATAGAACATTTGAGTTCTTTATTTTATTTTATTTTTTGGTTTTTGGTCACACTGGCAGAGCTCAGGGGTTACTCTTGGCTCTGTGCTCTGAAGTCGCTCCTGGCAGGCTCAGGGGACCATACTGGATGCCGGTATTCAAATTAGGGTCCATCCTGTGTTGGCTGTGTGCAAGGCAAATGCCTTATCGCTGTGCTAACGCTCCGGCCCCAGAACATTTGAGTTCTTTTACTGATTCCTCCTTTTCTCCAATATCATATCTACATTGTTGCTAATTAGTACCTACTCATAAACTTGAGTTTTAGTTCATTATTTTATTTTCTAGAGATGTTCTTGTGCCTTTTATCTTCTACATGAATCCTCCTCCTCCTTCTTCTTCTTCATTTTTGTTTTTTTGAGTCACACCCGGCGGTTCTCAGGGGTTACTCCTGGCTCTGAGCTCAGAAATCGCTCCTGGTTGGCTCGGGGGACCATATGGGGTACTAGGATTCGAACCGCCGTCTGTCCTGGGTTATCTACGTGCAAGGCAAACACCCTACCGCTGTGCAATCTCTCTGGCCCCTACATGAAACCTTTCTATTTGAAATATTTAGCCTGTATATTATCTCTGCCATGAAACAGTATGTGGCTTTATTGTATGTGTTATCACCGTGGCAATGTTTTAGCACTTAAAGTTACTTTACAAATAATCAAGTACAAAATGTTTCTCCTTCAGACTATGAGGTCTTTGAACACTGAAACTATATTAGTCCTCTATTTAAACCAAGGGCTCATAATGTGAAATATTATATTCTGAACTTTTAGAGAGCTTGCAGACTATTTTTATCACTATGTAAAGGGCTTTTGATGAAATTGACCTGGCAGTTATTTACTATTTCTATTACACAATGCAGGACATATAAAAAGTACTTTCAGATTACCTTCTTTCATGCAATGGGTTTTAAATAAATTGTCTTCTGAAAATCCAGTGCAATATACTTTTTGTGATCTAGTTGAATTTTTCAAATTTAGATTTTTTTAACTTTCAAAAAACATTCTCATGATATCAAAATACAAGGATGGTGAATAAATCTAAATAACTTATTAAATAGTTTAAATATAGTTTGATGACCACACATTAATAATAACCTAATATTGGTAGGAAGCAGTAGTTTTATTTATTTATTTTTGGTTTTTGGGTCTCAATTGGTGGGGCTACTCTTGGTTCTGCGTTCACTTCTAGTAGGTTCTGGGGACCATATGGGATGCCTGGATTCAAACCACCATCTGTCCTGGATTTTCTACGTGCAGGGCAAACACCCTACTACTGTGCAGTATCTCTATGGCCCCAGAAGCAGTGGTTTTAACTTGAAAAAAGAAAATCCCAAGATAAGAATGTCTGGATTCTTTACTTCTATTGATGCTTTCTTTTTCCCTTCAAATTTTCTTTTGTTTTTGAATTATTTCTAGCCATCCTCCTGGCTTTGTGTTCAGATATTACTGCTGATGGGGCTTGTGGGACCATGTGGGGTGCCAAAGATAGAACCTTTGTTGGCAATGTGCAAGGCAAACTTCTGAAATGCTTTATTGTCTTTCCAGCTTTTTCCTTCACTCTTCTCTCTTGTGTTCTTGGACTAAAAATCTTGAGAAGGTTGTTACACGTTTCATGGTTCAATCTCACCACAAACATGGTGCATTGGTAGAAGGGGTAGAAGTGACAGTATTCTATTGTTTCTGGTCACATTTAATTAATAAAGACTCAGTGCATTTTGCTACTAAAAGATGGAGCCAATTTATTGATGAAAAATTTCACATTCACTGCCTTAACTCTGCCATTAAACTTGCTGTGAGTTAAGTTTTTTTTTTTTTTGTTTTTGTTTTTTGGGCCACACCCGTTTGATGCTCAGGGGTTACTCCTGGCTATGCACTCAGAAATCACCCCTGGCTTGGGGGGGACCATATGGGACGCCGGGGGATCGAACCGCGGTCCTTCCTTGGCTAGCGCTTGCAAGGCAGACATCTTACCTCTAGCGCCACCTTCCCGGCCCCTGTTTTTTTTTTTTTTTTTTTGGTTTTTGTGTCACACCCCGCAGCGCTCAGAAGTTACTCCTGGCTCTACTCTCAGAAATTCGCTCCTGGTAGGCTCGGGAAACCATATGGGATGCTGGGATTCAAACCACCGACCTTCTGCATGCAAGCAAATACCTTACCTCCATGCTATCTCTCCGCCCCTGTGCTGTGAGATAGGTTTTATTGGAACATATAGACTATGTATTTGAAGTCAATAAAAAGGTCATTAATGAAGACAATTTTCATTTTCTTCCAGAGTTAAAGGCAGCCCTTATAATCAAATGCTAAATAGATTAGTCCATTCACTTTAACTTTCACCATCTTGTCAGGAATATATCTAGTGGTACTCAAGAAGAAAAGAGGTACAATAAGAGTTTTTTTTTTTTGTTTTGTTTTGTTTTTTGGTCACAACTGGCGGTGGCACTCAGGGGTTACTCCTGGCTCTGCGCTCAGAAGTCGCTCCTGGCAGGCTTGGGATGCTGGAATTCAAACCGGGGTCCATACTGTGTTGGCCGTGTACCACATACATTGCTGAGGATCAATATGTAGTCTGTGGTATGCAAGGCTAGCTCTCAGATCTCATTGAGAGTTTTCTTTTCAGTTGTTATGAATGTATGTTAATTTTCTCAAATGCCTTATCTGCATCTGTTGATATCATTATTATTATTGTTTTTGTCTTTTGTTGTTGTGGCACATTCCATTAATTGCTATGTGAATACTTAGCCAACTTTATGATTTATCCCTGAGATGAATGTCACATGATCCTAGTGTATGACTTTGCATATACTTTTGGATTAAGTTTACTGAGATTTTGTTGAAGATCTTTTTATTCATGTTCTTTTTTTTTTTTGGGGGGGGGCCACACCCGGCGGTGCTCAGGGGTTACTCCTGGCTATCTGCTCAGAAATAGCTCCTGGCAGGCATGGGAGACCATAGGGGACACCGGGATTCGAACCAACAACCTTTGGTCCTGGATCGGCTGCTTGCATGGCAAACACCGCTGTGCTATCTCTCCGGGCCCCTCATGTTCTTTTTAAAGTCATATCTCTAGAGATTCTTAGTGATAGCTTTAATGACATCTCTTTTTGTATTGGGGTACTGTTTCTTAATATACAGTGCTAAGAAGAATTCCTGTTTCTTTGATTATTTAAAAGAGCTTGAGGTATGGGCACTATATTTTTAAAGTTTTGATAGAACTGGACCAACATTCTTTAATGTGTGGAGAGATTTTTAAATCACTATTTCAATTTACTTAATCATTTTTGATTTATTCAGGTTTTCTATTTACTGGGAAGATGTTTGATTTAAAAAATAATCAATATTTTTTATTCTTTAACTTTTTTTTTTTGTTTGTTTTTTGGGTCACACCCAGCACCGCTCAGGGGTTACTCCTGGCTCTACTCTCAGAAATCGCTCCTGGCAGGCACAGGAGACCATATGGGATGCCTGCATTCGAACCACCATCCTTCTGCCTGAAAGGCAAACTCCTTACCTCCATGCTATTTCTCTGGCCCCCATTTAACTTTTATAATCATCAAATCTTTTTTTATTGAATTGTCTATAGTAAGCACTTATGATACTGTAAATCTCACTCCTACTTTTTTTTTTTTTTAGCAAAGCAGAATAATTTTTTTGTTTGTTTTTGCTTTTTGGCCCTATCTGGTGGCATGCCTAGCTCTGCGCTCAGAAATCACTCCTGGCAGGTTCGGGGGACCATAAGGGATGCAGGGAATCAAACCCGGGTAGGATTCGGGTCAGCCGCATGTAAGGCAAACACCCTACCACTGTGCTATTACTCTGGACCTGCAGAATAGTTTTCATTGAAATAGATGTCAGGGGAGAAAAAGAGAAAGAAATATGTAATCAAGAGAGAACACAGGCTTTTTCAGAATAGAGCAAGCCTCTTTGTATTTTTGGTCTATTGTAATTGCTCCCCTTTCATCTCTGACGTGATTTATTTGGATTTTATCTCTTTTCTTTTTTTTTTTTTTTTTTTTTGTTCTGGTTTTTGTTTTTGGGTCACACCCGACAGTGCTCAGGGTTACTCCTGGCTCTAGCTCAGAAACCACTCCTGGAAGGCTATGGGGAGCATATGGGATGCCGGGAATCAAACTGGGGTCTGTCCTGTGTTCACTATATGGAAGGCATACATACACCCAACAGCTGTGCTATCACTCTGGCCCCCAGTAACAGACTTCTGATACTATTTTCTAATCCAGTAAATCACTCTATATCATTTTTATGAGAGATTTCAATTTATTGACAAATGTAAGAATGTTTTTCTTTCTTTCTTTCTTTCTTTCTTTCTTTCTTTCTTTCTTTCTTTCTTTCTTTCTTTCTTTCTTTCTTTCTTTCTTTCTTTCTTTCTTTCTTTCTTTCTTTCTTTCTTTCTTTCTTTCTTTCTTTCTTTCTTTCTTTCTTTCTTTCTTTCTTTCTTTCTTTCTTTCTTTCTTCTTTCTTTCTTTCTTTCTTTCTTTCTTTCTTTCTTTCTTTCTTTCTTTCTTTCTTTCTTTCTTCTTTTTCTTTCTTTCTTTCTTTCTTTCTTTCTTTCTTTCTTTCTTTTCTTTCCTTAACTGAGTGACACCCTGGCTGTGTAGTGATTCATACTTGGAAGTTCTTTTCTTCAATAATTTTTATGTCATTCTATTCTCTTCTTTATAATTTAATTATAGTAATTTGCAAATGATTTTTCCTGTATACAAGGTTTACCTTGTTTCTTGCTGTTTTTTTTTTTTTGTTTGTTTTGTTTTTGGGCCACACCCTGCAGTGCTCAGGGGTAACTCCTGGCTGTCTGCTCAGAAATAGCTCCTGGCAAGCACAAGGGACCATATGGGACACCGGGATTTGAACCAACCACCTTTGGTCCTGGATCGGCTGCTTGCAAGGCAAACGCCATTGTGCTATCTCTCTGGGCCCGTTTCTTGCTGTTTTAAGGAATCTATTTCTGTCTTTGATTCTTACAATATATATTTTTTTGATGTTGTCCCCTTTGAGTTTACTGATCATTACTTTTTTGATCTTTTAAATCAGTGCTCTTACCTCCCCCTTACCTATAATTTAGGTATTTTTTTTGTCACAGTTCCTGTTTTCTTCTATTTCTTCAGTTCTATGATTCTGTTTATTCTCCACTTAGTACTGTAATAATAACATTCTTTTCATCTTTTATCTTTCATTTGTCTCTGCTTTCTCATGGGATCTCTATTATGTATCTTTACAGTCACTGGCTCAATTTTAGGTTCAATTTTAGGAGTGGGACAACGGCTTATCCTATTTTAGGAATTTTTTTCTTTTTTTGTAGAAAGTAGAAATTTTTGTAGACTTGACAGAAACTGTCATGTTGCTGAAGAATATTTTGTTTCTCATTCTTTAAGTTTACTATGTTTTCTTTTTTAAAATATATATAATTACTTTATTTAAGAACCATGGTTACAAAATTCTTCTTGGTTGGATTTCAGTCTGATCACCTGCTGTGGTTCAAATTGTTTCTCAGGGCAACTCATTCAGCTCTGTTTGCATGTGGCATGTTGTGGGTTTGAGTTCTCTCGTTTTTTTTGCGGGGGGGGTGGGCACACTCAGTGACGCTCAGGAGTTACTCCTGGCTATGTGCTCAGAAATCTCCCCTGGGGGACTATATGGAACACTGGGGGGATTGAATTGCAGTCTGTCCTAGGTTAGCCACTTGCAAGGCAAACGCCTTACCACTTGTGTCATTGCTCTGGCCTCTAATTCTTTTTTTTTTTTAAATAATATTTTATTTAAACACCTTGGTTACAAACATGATCGTGGTTGTATTTCAGTCATATAAGATGACACCCCCCCCCCCCCATCACCGGTGCAACATTCCCACCACTAATGTCCCAAATATCCCTCCTCCCCACCCTGTCCCCACCTGTACTCTAGACAGGCTTTCTATTTCTCTCATACATTCTCATTGTTAGAATAGTTTGCAATGTAGTTATTTCTCTAACTAAACTCATCACTGTGGTGAGGTTCATGAAGTGGGCTGTAACTTCCAGCCCTTTTCTCTTTTGTCTCTGAAAATTATTGCAGCAATGTCTTTCATTTTTCTTAAAATCCATAGAGAAGTGATGCCATGCTGAGTCTTTCTCTCTCTCTCCAACTTATTTTACTCAGCATAATAGATTCCATGTACATCCATGTATAGGAAAATTTCATGACTTCATCTCTCCTGACAGCTGCATAATATTCCATTGTGTATATGTACCACAGTTTCTTTAGCCATTCTTCTGTTGAAGGGTATCTTGGCTGTTTCCAGAGTCTTGCTATGGTAAATAGTGCTGCAATGAATATAGGTGTAAGAAAGGGATTTTTGTATTGTATTTTTGTGTTCCTGGGGTATATTCCAAGGCATGGTATAGTTGGATTGTATGGGAGCTCGATTTCCAGTTTTTGGAGGAATCTCCATATCGCTTTCCATAAAGGTTGAACTAGATGTTCGGCCTTTAATTCTTATACATCATCTGAGACCATCCTTCCTTTCTTCCTTCCCCCCTTTTTTCTTGCTTTCTATATTGTTTCCTTTCTTTTTGCATGTGGCTAATCAGTTTCACAAATAGCATGTGTTGAAGAGTCTACCATTGTTTTAAATAAACTGTCCATACTTCTGTGGGTTTAGTTTTGGGCTCTCAATTTTATTCCACTTATTTTAGTGTCCTCCTTTATTTCAGTATCATATAATTTTGATTATTATAGATTTATAGTATATGTTAGTCAGGGAAGGAAATGCTTTTGGTATTTAAATGGTCACATTTAAATTTTATCAGTATTTTTGTTTGGGCTTGAAGAATATGAAAATTTCAATGGGAATCGCATTAAATTGGGATAGTGCTTTGGATAGAATGGCCATTTTTTTATGATTCAAAAATCTTCAAATTATTTTCTGTTCTTTCTTAGATCTTTAGCAGTGACATTATTTTCAATCAACCAATCTTTTACCACCTGTTGAGTTGATTTCTAGGTATTTGTTTTTTATCTAATATAAATAGCATAACAATTCTTTCGTTTCTGCAACAGATTTCTTTGTAAGGATTATGTAACTTGATGAAATATAAATTATTTCTAGGCAGCTTTTGATAGTCTTTAGAACTTTTTGTTTAAATGTCAGGTCATCTGCAAGTAGTGATAATTTTACTTTTTTACAAATTAAATTCATTCAACTATTCTTTCTTGCTTAACTTCTGTGGCTAAAATGTACATCCAACCCTATATGAAATAGTAGTAGTGACAGTATATCCTCGTCTTATGCTTGATCTTAGAGAAAAGACATAAATAGGGGGGTGGGGAAAAAAAAAGAAAAGACATAAATATTTGCTATTGAACATGATGCTCACAATGGATTTATTTCATTTATGCTTTTATTATTTTTAGGGAAGCTCCTTATATATCATTTTGGTGAGCTTTATTTATTATTATTATTTTTTAATATAATATCTTTAAGCACCATGATTACAAATATGTTTGTAGTTGGGTTTCAGTTATAAAAAAGAACATCCCCAATTTTGGTAAGATTTTTTTTTATTTTGGTAAGTTTTAATAATAAATGGGTATTTATTATTGTTGACAATGTCTTTGCAGCTATTGATAAAAGTATATATTTATCTAACTTTAAAGTGATATATGACATTAATTGGCTTGCCTATATTAATCCATTTTTGCATGCCTGAAGTAAATTTCACTTGTTTGTGGTTTATGGCATTTTTTACTATAATATTAATTTGGTTCAATTTGTTGGGATTTCTGGATTTATGTTAATTATGGAAATTAGTTTGTAATATTTTTTTAAAGTGATTTTCAGGTATCTTTCTGGGATGGGATAACGTTGACCTCATAAATCATTTGACAGAATTCCTCTCTTTAAATTTTTTGGAAGAAATTGAGAAATATAAATAATTATTCCTTGTGAAGATCCAAAGAACTTACTAGTAAAACCATTTTGATCTGAACTTTTGTTTTGGTGTATATATATTGGGTTTTGGGCCACACCCAGTGACACTCAGGGGTTACTTCTGGCTAGGTGCTCAGAAATTGCTCCTGGCTTGGGGGACCATATGGGAAGCCGTGGGATTGAACTGAGGTCTGTCCTAGGTTAGTACATGTAAGGCAAACGTCCTACCACTTTTGCCACTGCTCTGACCTCGGAAGATATTTCTAATTACTAGTTGGACTGTCTTAATGGGAATTCATCTGTTCCTGCTTTCTATTTTATCTTCTTCTGCTTTGTGAGGTGATAGGAGTTTAGAAAAGTATTTGTATCTTCTATGTTCTCAGTTTAGTGCCATGATCTTTACTGTTCATCAGCAGCTACTATAGTCTTTTGTATGCCCTGGTATCTGTTATAACCTCTGCTTTCACTTCTTATAGTGTATTAAAATTTTTATCTTTGATCTTTGTGAATCTAGCTAAATGTTTATTGATTGTTTTTGAATCATATTTGGCAGTACTAAATGCTTAATCCTGTCTCTGTGATCAGGAATCATTCCTGTTTTGGTGACCATATGCAATATCAGGAATCATTCCTGTTTTGGTGACCATATGCAATATCATATGGGATAAATTCTGGGTTGGATGCATGTAAATTACGTTCCTTATGCAATATCGTATTGAATAAATTCTGGATTGGATGCATGTAAATTATGTTCCTTAGCCACTATATAATATTCCTGGTTCTGCTCAAATTTTAATTGTTTCCTTCCACTTATTCTATGTTTTGCCTTTATTCCTTTTCTAGAGTCTTATGATGTAAAATTAGCTTTTTTTAAAATTTTTATTTTGATCATAATGGCTTACATATCTTTCACAGTAGTATTTTAGGTACATATTAACATTGAATCAGGGGAATACCCATCACCAAATTTGTCCTCCCCCCATCCAAGTTTTCTTTCTGCAACCCATATCCCCCCACCATCATCCCCTGGGCTGCTAGAGTAAGTGGTCCCCTCTTTGTCTAGCTTACTATTAGTGATCATATATATCTGTTTGGTCCTGGTACCCTCCCTTGTTTCTTCCTCTATTTAAGAGGCGGAGCTAGATAAATCGAGTTATGGGGTTTTGTTTGAAGGGAAAAAAAGTAATAGATTGGGGTACAAAATAAGAAAAAAAAGTCAAATACGCTGAAAATCGGCGGAGTCCTTCTTGAGGCTTTCAACCTCACTTTGAGAGAGGATGTGAAAATGGTCATTGAAACACCACAACAATACAGAAAGAAATATCAAATTAAATATCCAGTGAGCACTACAGCAATAAAGACAAGCACCACACAATAGTCTCGGTTCTGAAATCAAATCATGCTGGAGTGCAACAAGAAAGAGAAAGATAAGATAAAATAAAATAAAATAAAATAATATTGAAGACCTCAACTTCAATCTCTACACCAAAATAAAGATGTGAAAAATTGATCAATCGTTAAATAAATATGTGGAAAAATGATTGTTTTGTGCTTTTTTTCCCTTTTCTTTTTCCCCCTGTATAGGCACAGTAACTATTGGGGATATTGTAGAGGGAATTCCCTTGGTCTAGGAGATACAGGGTTTCTCCACCCCTGAAGTATACTGTCATGGGATTAACTGTAGACTCCTTGCACGATCATTTACTCTCCCCTTGGTGCTTTTGTGGTGTATGGAATACTTCTGCTTCTTCTTGGATGGTAACATCAGACCTCTGTATCTAGAGATCTTGGTGACTGTGCAATTCAAGTAATGGAGCTTATGGTGAAGTCTTTCTTTGTGGTTCTAGCAGTTATGCTTCTTCAGTGTCATTTTAATCCATCTTCTGTAGTTGGTGGTCTTGGTCATTATGTTGCTCCTAGGATGGAGCCTGGGATAAGGTCTTTCGTTATGTTTCCAGAAGACCCTATGTTGCGGTTGTCTCAATCAGACCTCTGGAATTGGAGAACTTGTTTGTTGAACAAATCGTAGACCAAAAGCTAGGCTAGAGCTTTTTGTTGCTGTTGTTCTTGGTCCCTGGATGCATACTGTCCAGTCCTGGTTGTCTGTATATAGTATATATATATATATATATATATATATATATATATATATAACCAGTAGTCTGTATATAGCAATCTTGGCTTTTGCACAGATCAAAAGGGTGACATGTTTTCTGATTTTGTCTTATCGATGGCTGATGAGGAAGGACAACTTGCTCGTAGATCAAGTTGTTCCCATTTCCTCATTGTCAGGTGAGCAATTTAGAACTGGTGCATATTGGTGTCACAGCATCATTATGAATGCCCTGGAGGGGATTTGGCTCTGGAGCTGTTATGGAGAATTCTGTCGTTTTTATGTCCGGGATCCAGGAGTCAAGGCTGGATGGTCTGTGTCTAGTTCCCTGGAGTCTAAGTTGTTTCCACATGACATATGTTCAGGGTGGGAGATGTTCTTGTGTTGTAAACAAGTATGAGTTCTTATCCCTAGTAGATAAAAGCTTATTTTTACACGTAAAATTTTCCCTTTGTTTAATATGTCTTTGCAGGAAGAAGTGGTACTACACATTATATTGCTGGTGGATTTGGGGGTGGAGAGAGAAGAAAACAGACACCTGACAAAAACTAAGAATATATATGCTCACATATATCTAAAGAAAAAAAGTTTCTTTAAAAAAAATTAAATAAAAGATGTAATTAAAGGAATAAAGTGGGGCCGGGAAAGATAGCATGAAGACAAGGTGTCTGTTCTTTCTGAAGAAGGACAGTGGCTCAGATCCTGGCATCCCATATGGTCCCCCGTGCCCACCAGGGGCGTTCTCTGACCATAGAGCCAGGATCACCCTCTGAGTGCTGCCAGGCATGACCCAAAAGAAGCAAAACAAATCAAATCAAAAAACAAAAACTAGGGGCCGGCGAGGTGGCGCTAGAGGTAAGGTGTCTGCCTTGCAAGCGCTAGCCAAGGAAAGACCACGGTTTGATCCCCCAGCGTCCCATATGGTCCCCCCAAGCCAGGGGCAATTTCTGAGCACTTAGCCAGGAGTAACCCCTGAGCATCAAATGGGTGTGGCCGAAAAACAAACAAACCCCCCCCAAACTAAAACAAACAAACAAAAAAACAAACAAAAAAATGAACAAGAATAAAAAAGAAAAGGAAAAAAACAAAGAAAAAGGAAGAAAGTGATACAGGAGATTACATTTGGGGAGAAACAGGATAAGAGGTAGTGTTATATAGGTCTATACTTACGATGAAAGTATAGGCTTCCCCCCTTGTCTTTTGAGATTTCCTTGTGGGGTGTGGGCTCCAGGCAGGGAGGTCTTGGGTAAAGTTCTTGCAGTGGGGGTCCTTTGGAGCTAGTTCCAGTATTAAGCCACAGTCCACATTAGGGAGAGGTGATTAGAAAGGCCACACTGCATGGGTAAGTTGGGGTGTTGGTTGTATTTTTTTGCCAGGAATGAGGTGAGAGTTTGAGTGGGTGTTTCTTCACTTGGGTAGTGGGTACTAGCTCATTGGGGTAGGAGGTCATTCTTGATGCCTATTGGATTAAGAACTGAGGGTAAACAGTTATAATGTGATGGGGATATCAGGGGTGGGATTGGGATTGAGGGGTGAAGGGATAGTCAGATTTCTGGAGGAGGGAGAGGGAATAGTATATGGGAGGGGTTATATAGGGTATAGGTATGGGTTGTTTGTGATTTAGGTTTGTCCCTTAAGGAGGATTCCTATCTCTGTGTGCTCCTGCCCACATAAAGCCATATAGAGGTTAGCTTAGGTGTATATTGATGTAGAGAGGTGAGGAGGGCAAGAGGTGTGCTGAGTACTAAGTATAGTACTTGTAAGGAAAGGAAACTAATAGTTCAACTTTTGGATATATATAGGTTTCGTGTCTTGAGTACTGACAGTTGTGTTAGTGAGGTCTATCTATATAGGTGTTTACCCTTTGCAGTATTGTCCACAGCACCCTATATGTCAACTTTCCTTTCTTATAGAGGAGGTAACTGTGTGGTTTTTATTTGACATAGATTGAATTGATGATAGTGAGGAAGAGAAGGTGGAAGAAGAGGGAGACAAGAAGAGAGAATAGGAAAAACAAAACAAAACAAATCAACAATCAAACAACAACAACAACAAAAATATGAAGTAATGAGAAGAAAGAGTATAAGAGCAAGGGCATGTTAATTTGATTGAACGTGTTTGATGCTTAGACCCTGTGGTAAAAATCTATAGGTCACGATTGTTGCTTCAGTGATCTGGCTGGTCGTGTGCTTTAGGTCCTAAAAGAAGGCATAATCTAGAGATAAAGAATATGTTAAAGATTTTTATCTGGTCATTTTCATGATTCAAGCACAGTATGGTGCCTCCTGTGCCTGAGCACCGAGGTACCACCTAGGATGTTCACCCTTTGTGTCCAGGAACCCCTCTTAATTCTTTGTTGGTTTCCTGGTCGTTTTTGGTTTGCAGTTTTCCTTCGAGTACTACTATGTGCTTCTCCAACTCTGTGATTCTGCTTGTTTGGCTTTTTCCAGTGTCTGTTAATTTCTTTTGTATGTAGTCTCTCACATTCTGTATCAGATCTTCTTTTATTTGGCTAATTTGTTCCTCCATGGATTTCTTGTATTTGGTGGCTAGTGATTCTCTCATTTTCTTTACCATGGCTTGCATTTCCTTTCTCATGGCTTTTTTTATTTTTGGGCCACACCTGTTGGTGCTCAGGGGTTACTTCTGGCTATCTGCTCAGAAATATCTCCTGGCAGGCACGAGGGACCATATGGGATGCTGGGATTCGATTCAACCACCTTAGGTCCTGGGTCGGCTGCTTGAAAGGCAAAAGCCACTGTGCTATTTCTCCAGCCCCTCATGGCTGCTTTTAAGTCTTCATCTCTCTCTCTCTCTCTCTCTCTCTCTCTCTCTCTCTTTTTTTTTTTTTTGTTTTTGGGTCACACCCGGTGGTACTCAGGGGTTACTCCTGGTTGTCTGCTCAGTAATAGCTCCTGGCAGGCACGGGGGACCATATGGGACACTGGGATTTGAACCAACCACCTTTGGTCCTGGATCGGCTGCTTGCAAGGCAAATGCCGCTGTGCTATCTCTCCAGGCCCAAGTCTTCATTTCTTGGATCTTGTGCCACCCCGGGAAACCTTGCAGACGCGATCAGCTTATTTTCTTATCTAGTGAATGTCTACATTGTTTTTTGAATGTCTACATTTTTGTGGCCATCCTTCTTTGTCCAATGTTTGTGTATCCATGTGCATTAGTATTTTATGTCTTCATTCATCTATATTTCCTGGATTCTTAAAGTTTCGTCTTTAAGAGAAAGACTATTCAGTAGTGTTTTGTTTGTTTTCAAACAACATATATATGTATATATGTATACACATATATACATATATATGTATATATTGGTTTTTAGGCCACACCTGGGGGTGCTCAGGGGTTACTCCTGGTTGTCTGCTCAGAAATAGCTCCTGGCAGGCACAGGGGACCATATGGGACACCGGGATTTGAACCAACCACCTTAGGTCCTGGATTGGCTGCTTGAAAGGCAAACACTGCTGTGCTATCTCTCTGGGCCCAAAATTTCTATATTTTTAAAAATAATTATTTTATTTAAGTATCATGGTTACAAAATTGTTCATAATGAAGTTTCAGTCATAGAATGTAGTTTCTTTTCTTTCTTTTTGTTTTTTTTTTTGGTCACACCTGGCAGTGCTCAGGGGTTACTCATGGCTCTATGCTCAGAAATTGCTCCTGGCAGGCTCAGGGGACCATATGGGATGCTGGGATTTGAACCACTGACTTTCTGCATGCAAGGCAAACACCTTACCTCCATGCTATCTCTCTGGCCCCGTAGAATGTAGTTTCTAACTAAAATTTCCCCATAATTTTTCTGTGGTTTATAATAAATGTGATCTAAAAATTACTTGACTTAATTTCTATGTTCATGATTTCATAGATATTTATTTTGTAGTATAGTACATAATATATTCTATAAAATGCCCCATGTGCATTATAGAATGTGTACTCAATTTTGGGGGTCATAGAGAACTCTATATGTGACTATAAAGCCCAGTGTTCAGTATTTTTTCCCATTTTAAGCAAATGTTTGTTTATTGATTTTTTTTGGGTGTGGTTGGTCTATCCAATTTGAGGTGTGCTGATATCTTCTATGACTATTTTTTTTATTTCTTTGCTCAAACCTATTTCCAGTTGCTTCATATATTTGGAAGGTTTTTTTTTTTTGGGGGGGGGGATATATAGATTCCTTGATCTTTATATAGCATCCTCTTTGTCTCTTATTTCCTTTTCCAAAATTTTGATATCTATTTAGTCTGATACAAGAATGGCTCCAGATTTTTAAGGACAGTAGTTCACCTTTCACAAACAAAATAATAAGGTAGTTACTAGAGGCTGTGGGAAGGAGTGATTTTTTTTAATTTTTTTTGGGGGGTCACACCCAGCATCACTCAGGGGTTACTCCTGGCTCTATGCTCAGAAATGGCTCCTGGCAGGCTCGGGGGACCATATGACATGCCGGTATTTGAACCGATGACCTTCTGCATGAAAGGCAAATGCCTTACCTCCATGCTATCTCTCCAGCTCCGGGAAGGAGTGATTTTGGAATTACTCTTCACTAGATATGGAGTTTATGTTTTTCAAAATAAGAACATACAGAAGACTCTTTAGAAAATTAAATGGGGCTGGAGCAGTGGTGCAGGCAGTAGGTCATTTGCCTTGCATGCACTAACCTAAGATGAACCATGGTATGATTCCCTGGCATTCCATATGGTCCCTCAAGCCAGAGGAGATTTCTGAGCACATAGTCAGGAGTAACCCCTGAGCATCACCGGGTGTGGCCCCCAAAAATAAAAAGTTAATTGAATATTTTAAAAACAAATTTGTGGCCAGAGAAATAATATAACAGGTAGGGTTCTTGCCTTGCATAGAGCTGGACCACCGTGTTTAGTTGCCAGTGACTCTTAAGGTTCCTCAAGTCCCACAAAGAGTTATCCCAGAAAGTAGAGCAAGGAGTAAGCCCTTAACACCACGAGGTGTGGCCCCCATACCAAAAAAAAATAAATTAAACATCTAAATAACATATTTAAAAGTGAAAAAATAAAATTTAAATATCAGTGAGTTTATATCATAAATATAATATGTAAAAATTACATGTATTTATTTAAACATTATTTTAGTATAATATTATATTACTTTTTATATTTAGTTATTATATATTCATATTGTATATAACTTTAAATGCAAAAAATAATGTATTATATTTAATTAAGTATGACAAATTATAAATAAATGGTAGCAATAATTTTATTGCAGATATTTAGATTTTTAGTTCTCTGTTAGTTTTGGTGTAGTAGCTAGCAAACAACCAGGATTTAATAGGTATACTGTCTAAAGCTGAGTAAAACTATAATCTCAAAGGTACACAAATGGGGCCGGAGAGATAGCATGGAGGTAAGGTGTTTGCCTTTCATGCAGGAGGTCATTGGTTCAAATCCCGGCGTCCCATATGGTCCCCCGTGCCAGCCAGGAGCAATTTCTGAGCCTGGAGCCAGGAATAACCCCTGAGCACTGCCGGGTGTGACCCCCCCCCCAAAAAAAAGGTACACAAATAATAATGAGGTCTCAGTTGGGGTTTTCTTCTTCTTAGTTCTAGTTAATAAGAAAAATTTGATCTCTCAAACGATAAAAGAAAAACATCTGAGAGGAAGGCTGGTGTGTTTATATAGGGGCATTAGTAACATTTTAATAATTTAATTTCTTATAGAGTATTTGTCAGACTGAAAATAGAAGTAAGGGGCAGAAAATGCTTAAAACTAGATTTTTGTTTTCGTTTTTATTTATTTATTTTTTGGTTTTTGGGTCACACCTGGCAGCACTAAGGGGTTACTCCTGGTCTACACTCAGAAATTGCTCCTGGCAAGCTCGAACCACCGTCCTTCTGCATGCAAGGCAAATGCCCTACCTCCATGCTATCTCTCCGGCCCTTAAATGGCTAAAATTACTTTATAACATTACACACCTTTTCTCTTACAACTGTGATCCTTCTCCATTGAGATACTTCTGCCATTTTTCTCCCTAATTCTTTGCCCAAAATTTAAAATTTGGTAAATGAACAAATTTACAGTTCTAGGGACTGGCTTTTCTTTGCAGGTTGAAATTTGATATCTTAGGCAGCTTTCAACTAAGACTCTGAACAACATTTTCAAATACTAAATTTCTGCTTTCTTTGCATTTTAGGAGAAGTATTGAATAGACTTATACCTTTTATTTTATTATTTTTGTCATTCCTTTTTTCTTACCAACTTTTATTTATTATAATTATAATTTTTTTGTGGGTCATACCTGGCAGCACTCAGAGGTTACTCCATGCTCAGAAATCGCTCCTGGCAGGCTCAGGAGACCATAAGGGATGCCAGGATTTGAACCAATGACCTTCTGCATGCAAGGCAAATGCCTTACCTCCATGCTATCTCTCTGGCCCCTATTTATTATAATTATAATTATTATTATAATATTTGCTTTCTATTTCACTAGAAATTTTCTGGTGATGAGTTCAGTATTTTTCTTATTTTGGTGACTAGTAACACTGAGCTTCATCTAGGTATTATTCGGCAACACATTTCTTATAGGTGTTATTTTTTTTTCTGCCCTATAGAGCTTCATATAAATGTTGTGTTCCTCTGCCCTCAACTGATCTCCTTCTGTATGTAGAATTACTTTACAAAAATGAATGGAGTGTTATTATATCTCCAAGTGTCATAGAGATGGAAAGATCATTACTCAGGTGTCCTTTCTGCGAGCCTCAGATCATTTCCCTTCTGGGTTGGTTAGCATCCTAGCTCAGCCAGTTCCTAGAGTGAGAAACAGAAGTAGAATAAAGAAAGAGGTGAGAAAGGAAAGCCAGGAGTTTATTGACTTTATAAAGTTATGAAAAGCAATATTATTATATTTCAGTAACACTTTTTCAAATAATTTTATGAGCTTGTTATAGAGTTTTTATTTCATAATATTAACATGAAAGAGTGATTTTAATAATGGTATATTTTAAAAGTCTCACTGATAAACTAGCCAGGTAGATTTGCCATTCTTCTGCAAAGAACAGCTTGCATGTGTTATTGCTAACTTCAGTTTTAATATGTTGTTCCCTCATAGAAGTGAAATGAGATAATTTATAATTTGCTATTTTTACCTTTTCTTTCTTTTTGGGCCACACCCAGTGGCGCTCAGGGGTTACTCCTAACTATGTGCTCAGAAATCACTCCTGGCTTGGGGAACCATATGGGAAGCTGGGGGATCGAACCTCGTTCTGTCCTAGGTTAGAGCTTGCAATGCAACTGCCTTACCACTTGTGCCACCACTCGGGCCCTCAAATTTGCTATTTTTAATGGATAAGAATTGCTTGTTTCCTAAAACATTTGTGATTCTCAAGAAAATGTGAAGGATAACAGCAAATAACATGGTAAATAAAATGATTTTCTATTTAATCTTTAATAAAAGAAAGAAAACCATATTTGTGACGAATTTAACCATAGGCCTAAACTACATAAGATGAAATGTTTGTTTCTCTATTTAAATAAATTTAAAGAACACCAGAAAGAATCTCTAAACATATTAATATTTGAATCAAGATACTTGAATAAACTGAAAGTTAATCACCCAAAATAAAGAAACTATAAATATAAACCTAAGGGTCTTTTGGGATATAATTAAATTAAATTAAATATCTTGACAAGTGATAATTCTAAATTGAATTACAGGTGGAAATGTGAAAGAAATTGGACCTGTGTTGTCATAAGTCAAGGAAATCTAAATTTCTTTCAGGCCTGGTAACTTAACTTTTGAGCAAAGTAAACAGTAGCTGGAGGAAACACAAGAGAATAGTCTCTTGGAACCATTGAAGGAAGCATATACAATGCCATTGAAAAATTTATTCGAGACTTCTAGCTTCAGAACTATCAGATAATAACTTACTCTAGTGTTTAGTCAATGGTTTTACAGTAAATTGTTACAACAGCTCAAGAAAACTAATTTAGAGCTAGTATAAAATACTGGGAATTTATAATCTTGAACTTTGTTTAGGGAACATGAGCAACACTTAAACAGTGTAGCAGCTGCTAACTAGATAGCTTAAAATATGATACCCAATTTAAGCACGATGAAATTAAGGAACAGTCTCATAGTTAACACGTGAGAGCTGAACAGAGAACCTGCGAAGAGTAAATAGTAAGTAGTAGTAAGTAGCTGAGTTATGATTTTGAATTGACTTCATTAAACTACTCAACAACTATATTTAATTTCTTCAAATTTATGCATATGAGTTCTGGGAAAATGAAAACATATAGAGTATTTAGAAAAACATATAACAAGCACTTAAAATTATTAACTGTTACTATTATTATTATTATTTGTTTTTGGGCCACACCCGTTTGATGCTCAGGGGTTACTCCTGGCTATGCGCTCAGAAGTGGCTTCTGGCTTGGGGGGACCATATGGGGCGCCGGGGGATCGAACCGTGGTCCATCCTATGCTAGTGCTTGCAAGGCAAACATCTTACCTCTAGCGCCACCTTCCTGGCCCCAACTGTTACGATTATTATATACTATAGTAATATACTACTGCTAAATCTAAATGTATGAGTGTTAGATCATTAATCAAAGCAATGAAATAATTTCTAAGGCAGAAATATGAATGTTATTAGTTATTACATTACATAGAAACTGGTTTTAGGGGGAATATTATTTATAATGTTTATTACATTCTGCTTTGGCTTTCATAAAGGATGAATATGCAGATACATATGTGTCTACACAGAATGCCTTTTTATTCACATAAAAATGAGACTGAAGTTTATTAAATTTTAGTACCTTTTTTACAGTAAGAAACCAAGGCATAAACAAAACTGGGACTTAGCACTAATATTTTCTCACCCCAAAGTGTTCTTTCCTTATATTCAAGAATTTTGAATGATCAAAATGAAGCTTATTATTAATATCTTTAAAGCCATATTAGTTTTCTAATTTCTAATTTCTAAATTATTTTGCAATAAGGAAGTTGTACTCAATCCTAAAGAAACATAAATATCTTAAAATAATGAAGTGATTAAAAGAATTCAGAAGGGGCCGGAGCGGTGGTGCAAGCAGTAGGGCGTCTGCCTTATACGCGCTAACCTACAACGGACAGCAGTTAGATCCTCCAGCATCCCATATGGTCCTCCAAGCCAGGAGCAATTTCTTAGCACATAGCCAGGTGTAACCTCTGAGCGTCACCGGTCTGGTTCCCCCCCAAAAAAAGCCAAAAAAATTTCAGAAGGTAGGTCTATTTATATTGTGCCATATTACTTATTTTTACCACTTTTCATAAATTCAATAAGTAGGCAGGATTTATGCTTTTTTTAAGTTTCTACAATCCAGAGTAATAGTATAGTGATAGGTGCTTATGACAGCCCAATGCCATACCCTACACCCTTTGGCAGAAACAGCCTAAGTCCATGGCTAATATCAAATAATATGAACAGATAAATACTCTCAGGTGAGATTGGAATACAGGGTATCTTGTTTCTAAAAGAAGCTTCTTTAAATATATCTTGTTAGATTGGTTCAAATGCTATGATTCTTCCAAGCTAATCCTGTCCCTGAAGCTCTGTATTATTCCTTCAAATATAAATGGTAGTCTAGCTTGATAGAGTATTCTTGGTGACTGATCAATTCATTGAGTATGTGTACTATATTTCTTCATTCCCTTCTGGTTTATAAATTTTTATTTTAGTTACATTATCAATTTATCATTGTTTTACAATCTTTTGGAATTTAAGAAAGTTAGCTCTGATTGGTAGTATATAGGTGTCCCTATCTTACAATTGAGAGAGACAGAGACAGAGAAATCTATCAAATATGTCAGATTAAAAAAGAAACATAGTAAGGAAACAGCAAATGGTCAAGTCATCTTGAGATTTTGTCCAAGATTTTGTCTGTAATACTGAGCTTAGCAGGATTTGAAGGTTAGGGGCCCTTGGGAGACTAGTGGAGGGAAGTGGGCTTTTGGGTGGTAGGTGTGGTTTTGAAATGATGCATGCATAAGAAGTTTGAGATAGCATGGAGGTAAGGCATTTGCCTTGCATGCAGAAGGTCAGTGATTCGAATCCCAGCATCCCATATGGTCTTCTTAGCCTGTCAGGAGCGATTTCTGAGCATAGAGCTAGGAGAAACCCTTGAGCAGCACCATGTGTGACCCCCCAGTATAACAAAAATAACAACAACAACAACAACAACAACAAAAAGAAGTTTGAGATTTGCACTCAGAAACTAGATAAGGGGCTAATATTGAAAATATACAAGGTACTGACAGAACTTAAAAGAAAAAATATCTAACCCCATCAAAAATGGGGAGAAGAAATGAACAGACACTTCCTCAAAGAAGAAATACAAATGACCAAAATACACATAAAAATGCTCCTCATCGGGGCCGGCAAGGTGGCGCTAAAGGTAAGGTGTCTGCCTTGCAAGCGCTAGCCAAAGAAAGAACTATGGTTCAATCCCCCGGCGTCCCACATGGTCCCCCCAAGCCAGGGGCAATTTCTGAGCTCATAGCCAGGAGTAACCCCTGAGCATCAAACGGGTGTGGCCTGAAAAAAAAATGCTCCACATCACTAATCATCAGGGAGATGCAAATCAAAACAACTATGAGGTACCACCACACATTACAGAGACTGGCACACAACACAAAGAACAAGAACAATCAGTGTTGGCGAGGATGTGGAGAGAAAGAACTCATATTCACTGCTGTTGGGAATACCGTCTAGTCCAGCCTTTCTGAAAAACAATATAGATATTCCTCAAAATGCTAGAAATTGAGCTTCCATGTGATCCAGCAATACCACTCCTAGGGATATATCCTAGGAACACAAAAATACAATTCAAAATCTCTTCCTCACACCTATATTCATTGCAGCCCTATTTACAATAGCCAGACTCTGGAAACAACCAAGATGCCCTTCAACAGATAAATGGCTAAAGAAACTGTCATACATATGCACAATGAAATCTTATGCAAACATCAGGAGAGATGAAGTCATGAAATTTTCCTATACATGGATGAAAATGAAAATTATTATACTGAGTGAAATAAGTCAGAGGGAGAGAGACACACACAGAAGAGTCTCACTCATCTATGGGTTTTAAGAAAAATTAGTCATTATTGTAATAATGCTCAGAGACAATAGAGATGAGGGCCAAAAGGACCGGTTCACAATATGAAGCTCACCACAAAGAGTGGTGAGTGCAGTTAGGGAAATAATAACACTAACAACTAGAATGACAATGTTAATGAGTGAGAGATGTAGAATGCCTGTCTCTAATACAGGCAGTAGTGGGGGAGGGGGGCATTGGTGAAGGGAATGTTGAAGTGGGGTGTTCTGTTTATGATTGAAACCCAACTACAATCATGCTTATAATCATGGTACTTAAATAAAGATTAAAAAAAGTTTGACTTTTATTTTACTGTAAAAGTTTTACTTATTGTAAATACCAGTACCCAAATGAAAAGCTTTTAATTTTTTGTTTTGTATTTGGACCACACCTGGCAGTGCTCAGGGAATACTCAAGGTCCTGTACTCAGCAATAATTTCTGGTGGGTTTGGGAGATTATATGGGATGGTGGGAATCAAACCCAGTGTGGCCACATGCAAAAAGCACCCCACCAGGGCCAGAGAGATAGCATGGAGGTAAGGCGTTTGCCTTTCATGCAGGAGGTCATCGGTTCGAATCCCGGCGCCCCATATGGTCCCCCGTGCCTGCCAGGAGCAATTTCTGAGCCTGGAGCCAGGAATAACCCCTGAGCACTGCCGGGTGTGACCCAAAAACCACAAAAAAAAAAAAAAAAAAAGCACCCCACCCGCTGTACTATTGTTTTGGCTCCTAAAACGAAAACGTTTTAAAAACTAAAAACAAAATAAAACATAGAAGCAGCCATTAACCACAAATCCATCAAAAGTCCATGGTTGTAGCATTGACATTTTTTCTGGGATTGATCAGAAATACCTGAAGGCTTTAAACAAGGTGAGTGTATTCAATCTACAATTCTGAAATTTTGCAAATATTGCATAAACACCTTATGTCTACACTTAACAGACTTTGGGTTTATGAGATAGCATAGCAGGTATAGTAATTGCCTTGCATGCATTCAACTTAGGTTCAATCTCTAGCAAGCCAAAAGGTCCCCTAATCATCACTATGAGTGATCTCTGGAATCAGAGCTTTGAGAAATCCTGGAGCATTGCTGGATATAGCTACAAAACCCGAAAAAGATAAAAATTTTTTAATATCTGTAAGCTCAAAAGCACCAAGATTTCATTACTATATTTACTCCTTTGTGTATACTTAAATAGAATTATAATACCATATGTAACAAACATTTATTGATTCCTTAATTGAGTATCAAAAGCTTTAATTTGCTGCAAATTCTTAGTAATCAAAATGTTCAAATACTAGAAGTGAGGCTCTATGTTATGATTTTGAGATTTTACCTGCTTAGTGGAGTCCAGGTCTGAATTCTTGTATTTTCTTTTATGGGGAATTATCCTGCATGGGTTACTTCTTTTTGGGTTGCTTTTTTAATCTGTGGAAGAAAGATTTGAATTAAATAAACAGAAACATGCCTTTAAAATTTAAAATCGTTATATCGCATGTAAATATTTTAAATTTCTTAGATGAATAATAGTCAAAAATTTTAGAATGTGTCAAAAAGACCAAACATGAAAAACTAGCCATATTTCACAAATTATTGTTAGATAACATAAAAAAATTTTTTTTTGGCTTTTAGGGTCACATCCAGTGATGCTCAGGGGTTATTCCTGGCTATGCACTCAGAAATCGCTCCTTGGGGGCCCATATAGGACACTGTGGGATTGAACCGTGGTCTGTTTTAGGTTAGCCCGTCCAAGGCAAGCTTGCACCACAGCTCCGGCCCCTAGATAACATAAAATTTTGAGACATTCCATTGAGAAATGAATATCCAATGTGCTTTCCTTTCCCTACAGGGTGTTGAGAAGAGGACTTTGGCAGAAGAAAGAGATCCTTGAGACCTCCTCACTTCTTTAATAACAACTACTTTTAATCTCTGTATATACTGGTTTGTTCATAGAATATGCTTAACTTGAAATATTTTTTGTTCATATGCACAGTGAATAAAAAGGAAAATATAAGGCTAATAATTGCATTTGTAATTTTTTTTGTTTTGGGGCCACACCAGGCAGTGCTTGGTTCTGTGCTCAGAAATCACTTTTGAAGGGCTCGGGGACCATATGGGATCCTGGGAATTGAAGCTGGATCAGCCACGAGCAAGGCAAACATTTTATCTTCTGTGCTATCACTCTGGTACAGCATTTAAAAGGTCTTTCTTTGGAAAATTAGTCAGAATCTTCCTGAAATATACTCCCTATTTTGTCATTAGCTGTGTCACATCGAACAAGTCAGTAGTCTTTCTCAAATGTTGTTTTTCAGATATAGAAGGATGACTGTCTTAGTCACAGAGTATTTGAAATAATTAAGAGACAATATTTGTGAATTTTCATAATAGAAGATACATCAGGAAGATAATTAATTACGCTGAGAAGAAAGAATTGATCATAGAAACTGATAAACGCAATTTTTGGAGTGAATAGATTCATGAATGACTTAGTAGATTGGATATTTTCAAGAACAACTAAAAAAACTTTAGGTATAACTCACAAATATTTAGCTTAAAGTTAACTATTCAAGGGTAATATAAAAAATGAGGTCCCTGATCAGTCAAGTGAAAAGAACTAAAAAAATTTATTTGACTTCTAGTTCATTTTAATTCATATCACCTTATAAGCTTACTAATTAATAATAATTGCCAGGAGGACTTTAAATGCCTAACATATGTTAAATGTGTTAGAGGAAATGAGGTAGGAAAATTTTGAGAATTTTTTTTGTTTACAAAAGTGAATAGCAAAAATAATTTAAACAATGAATGCTGTATAAAGTGGAAGGATTTTTCTCATTAAAATAGCAAAAAGTTCATGATGTTCTTTAAAACATATTAGTTGCTAACAGTTGGGAGAAGAAAATGAAGGTTTAAGTATAATTTACTGGGCCCGGAGAGATAGCACAGCGGTGTTTGCCTTGCAAGCAGCCGATCCAGCACCTAAGGTGGTTGGTTCAAATTCCAGTGTCCCATATGGTCCCCCGTGCCTGCCAGGAGCTATTTCTGAGCAGACAGCCAGGAATAACCCCTGAGCACCACCGGGTGTGGCCCAAAAACCAAAAAAAAAAAAAAAAAAAAAAAGAATAATTTACTAAGATTTTATCAAATTGTTATCCTTTCTCTTTTTTTGTTATTTAAGCACCGTAGTTACAAAATTGTTCTTTGTTGGGCTTCATTCATAGAATGTACACCACCTTTCACTAGTGCACCCCTTCCTCTATCGATGTCTCCTGTTTTTCTCCTAACACCCCCACCCCACTGTCTCTAGGGCAGTCAATTTGATTCTTTCACACACACTCTCCTTTTTGTCACTGTGTTTTGCACTATTGCTAATGGACGGGTACCTTGCATATCACTTTCTCCACTTTCAATGCTGAGTTTTTGTTCAGAGTGATCAGTTCTGATCACTAACTAACTAATCTAACTAACTAACTAATCTAACTAACTAACTAATCTAACTGATCTAACTGAGTAGAAAGGGACCCTTTCTACTCTACTTGCACTCATTGCTCTTTGTTGTCAGCTTCCTATCCTGGGCTGCATCTCCTGACTTTTAACTATTCTCTATGAATATTATAACCATACTATCTCTTGTTTTTCTTATAGTCCACAATGAGTGAGATTATTCTATGTCCTATCCCTTTACCTCTGACTCATTTAACTCATCATAATAATCTCCATGTACATCCATGTATACGCAAATTTTATGACTTCATTTTTCCTAACAGCTGCATAGTATTACATTATGTAGATATACCACATTTTCTCTAGCCACTCATTTGTTGTTGGGACAAAAGTATGGAACACTTCACAAATTTGCAAGCCATCCTTGAATAGGGGCCATGCAAATCTTCTCTATATCATTCAGTTTTAGTATATGGGCTGTGGAAGTTAGCACTGAACATCCTATATCTATAACAGAATTTAATAAATCAATGTAGAATAGTTTGATTTTTCTGCAATAATAAGAGTATGAGTTTTTAAAAGTAGCAAACTGGAGTTTGCCTAGAGTGGCAATCAAGATAAGTGCTATAAATATCAATAAAATGGCTAATAACAGATAACTAATAATTCATTTTAAATTATTATTTTTTTATTTAGGCAGTGTGATTTCAAAGTTACTCATAGAGAAGAGCCATTTTCTCCCCAGGTCAGAGCACCCAAGGAAAAAAGAAGCATCAGGATGAGGGTAGGGGTCTTCCAGCCATCTCAGCTGGGGTCCACTCAGCCACACAGTCTCAAGAAACTGAAGCACACAGACAGACCAGCAACAGTGTCCTCTTTGTGACTTGGAAGAGCTATTTTCATCAGATCAGTTTCCCTGAACAGTTCAGTGCTTTGCAATAGAGTTGTGCATTTCTTTTAGTCATTGAACCACAACACACATTAAAAACACCACCAAAGTGCAAAAGTCACAGTTGGAAAGCAGTGAAGAACTATATCATGCTTAGTGAATGAAGATGGTAGTTCTGAAGGCCCAACTAGCATCAGCCACCTATATAACCTATATGCTCTTTCTGACAAGGACTTCAGAGAGGAAATGTTGAAAGATGTTCTTAAGGATCTCAAAGAAACCATGGAATGAAGAGCCAATACTCAAAAACTATGAGAAAACTTTAAGCAGAAATGAAAGAATAACATGACAAAAAACCATGGTAGGTGAAATGAAAAGCTCACTTGGAAGGGCTCATTAGCAGAGTAATAGCTGCTGAAGACAGAATTGGTGAGCTTCAAGAAGAGATGCATAACACATCCAGAAAACAGCAGTAGATGGAAAAGAGTCAAAATAAATGAGCAAAAGATGGAAAAAATCTTCACAAATACATGAAATAAACTTTTTTTGTTTGTTTGTTTTTTGGGTCACACCTGACAGTGCTCAGGGGCTACTTCTGGCTCTGCGTTCAGGGGCTACTCCTGCCTCTATGCTCAAAAATTTCTCCTGGCAGGCTTGAGGGACCATATGAAATGCCGCGATTTGAGCCACTGTCCTTCAGCATGCAAGGCAAACGCCTTACTTCCATGCTATCTCTCTGGCCCTGACAATAGACTTTTGGAATAAATTTAACAGAAACAAATAAGAATCATTGGGGCTCCAGAGAGCCAGAAAAATAAAACACCTTATGAAGAAGCAACAGTCAAAGACATTATGGGGCTGAAAAGTTCACAGAGTTGACAAGTGCAGGCACCCATATCCTGAACACTAAAGAGTACCAGCTAGAAGACACCTAAATACATCCCAAGAATAATTCTAGTTACAACGATGAACACCATACACAGAGATAGAATACTGAAAGCAGCAGGATAAAAAGAGAAAAATATATACAAAGAAATATTTTTAGAATTTAGAACATCTTGGGGCCGGAGAGATAGCACAGTGGTCGGGCATTTGCCTTGCATGCAGAAGGACGGTGATTCAAATTCCGGCATCCCATATGGTCTCCTAAGCCTGCCAGGAGAGATTTCTGAGCACAGAGTCAGGAGTCACTTTCCCCCAAAATACCATAAATAAAATGTTAATTTAAAATTTGCAACATATTTATCACAAGCAACCTTCCAGGCCTGAAGGTATGGTGATATAGTGAAAAAAAAATTCAATGAAATGAAGAACTTATTAAGGGCACTTTAGCCAGTTAGACTCTCATTAAGGTTTTAAGGAAGGATACATAGATTTTCAGATAAGTTACTGAGTTTTAAGCAAAATGGATGAGAAAATTAAATCCAATATTCTTCTTCCTGCAAAAATATATTTGAATAGAGCAAACAGACTTAAAGTTAAAGATCAATCCTAGACAATCCTTCAAGCAAACAACTCCCTTGAGAAGGATGGGATGGCCATATTAATATTAGATGACATAGGTTAAAAAAGGTTACTAGAGGTTAGACTTAAAAAGGTTATAAGAGACAGAGAGGGTAATTTATTTATTTTGTTTGTTTGTTAGTTTTTGGGTCACCCCCAGCAGTGCTCAGGGTCCATGCCTGGCTCCACACTCAGAAATCACCCCTGGCAGGCACGGGGGACCATATGGGATGCTGGGATTTGAACCACCGTCCTTCTAGATGCAAGGCGAACACCTTACCTCCATGCTATCTCTCTGGCGAGAGGGTAATTTATTAATAATTTTTATATAGTAATCAAGGAGAAGTCTCACTTATAAACATGTAACCATCCAGTGACAGTCTAGAAAAATACTTAAAACAACTACTAACAGACTTGAAGAAAGATATCAATAGCAACACAGTAGTAGTTGGAAACTTCAATACCATTCTGTCAAATCTTGAAAGATAAACCAGGCTAAAAAGAAACAAGAATAGGGGTTGGAGCGATAACACAGTGGTGGGGTGTTTGTCCTGCACAAGGCCAATAAAGGATGGATCCTAGTTTGAATCCCGGCATTTCATATGGTCCCAAGAGCTGGCCAGGAGTGACTTCTGAATGCAGAAACGGGAGTAATCTCTGAGTCCTGAGTGTGACGCAACCCCCCCCCCCCCAAAAAAAAAAAACACAAAAAAAGCAGTGGCACAGTGGTAGGGCATTTGCCTTGAACACGTTGACCTAGGATGGACTGCGGTTTGATCCCCTGGTGTCCCATATCGTCCCACAAGCCAGGAGCTATTTCTGAGTGCATAGCTAGGAGTAACTCCTGAGTGTCACAGGGTGTGGCCCCAAAATTAAACAAAACAAAACAAAATGCTGATGTTCAAGGAAGAAATTGAAAAGAGAGGGTTAGTGTGTGTGTATATATGTATATATATATATACATATACATACATACATATATATTTATATATGTATTATGGCTTTTCATCTACCCAAAGCCAAATCTCTAAGATAGATAGACCACATACTGAGCCACAATTCATACTTCCATAGAATCAAAAGGGTAGAAAACATATCAACTCACTTCTCAGACCACTATGCATTAAAAATAGAATAAACTACAAACAGAAATGGAGAAATAATTGTACCACCTGGAAATTAAACAGCTTACTATTAAACAATCAGTGATCCAGAGAGAAAAACAAAAGATTTCTGGAAGCAAATGAAAATGAGTAAATGAATTAACAAAATTTGTGGGACACAGCAAAAGAGGTATTAAGAGAAAAATTTATAGCTTTGCAAGTATTCATCAAGATGGAAGAACCTACATAAATAACTTAATTTCTTTTGTTTTTTTATTATTTTTATTTTTTTTGGTTTTTGGGTCACACCCAGCGGTGCTCAGGGGTTACTCCTGGCTGTCTGCTCAGAAATAGCTCCTGGCAGGCACGGGGGACCACATGGGGCACCGGGATTCAAACCAACCACCTTTGGTCCTGGATAGACAGACTGCTTGCAAGGCAAACGCCACTGTGCTATCTCTCCGGGCCCATAACTTAATTTCTTAAGATATTAGAAATGATCAACAAAATGAGCCAAAAGCAGGCAAGATGAAGGAAATACAAATAGAGTAGAAGTCAATGAACTAGAAACACTAAAGCAATCTGAAAGATTAATAAAAGCAAAACTAGGTTCTTTGGAAAAAATAAACATGATAGACAAACCATTAGCATGACTCACAGAGAAAGAGAGAGAATTCCTTAATAAACCAAATCAGAAATGAAAGGGTTATCTCACAACAGACACTACAGAAATTCAAATAATACTCAGAGTTTACTTAGAGAATCTTTATGCCACAAAATGAGATAACTTAGAAGAAATAGATAAATCCTTGTACTCCTATAACCTTCCAAGTATAAACCAAGATGGAATGGAAACCTGAACAGACTTATCACTATTTAGGAAATTGAAATGGTAATCAAAAAAGCTTCCTCAAAACAAAAGCCCAGCCCCAGATAAATTCAGTAATGAATTCTTTCAAACCTTTAAAGAGGATCTACTGTCAATTCTTTTCAAGCTCTTCCAAGAAATGGAAGAAACAGTAACACTCCCAAACAGTTTCTGTGAAGCTAACATCACCTTGATACCAAAGCGGACAGAAACACCATAAAAAGAGAATTACAGGCAGATATCTTTGATAAAGTCAATTGTAAAAATCCTCAACAAAATAGTAGCAAATAGTATCCAACAGCTCATCAAGACCATGACCAATAGGATTTATCCTGGGGATGTAAGGATGGTTTAATATATGCAAGTTAATCAACATCATACATTATATCAATAAAATCATATTGCTCATATCAATAGTTTCAAAGAAAGCTTTAGACAATGTCCAGCATCCATTTATGGATGCTCTTAGAAAGAGGGGAATTGAAGAAAATTTTATCAGTATATTTAAAACCACTTATCAATACTAGCCATAGGAGTTAAACAAAAAAAAGATATCAAAGGCATGCAGATAGGGAAGAAGTCAAGCTCTTATTGTTTGCAGATGACATATATTATATTTAGAAAATTCTAAAGACTGTAGAGGAAAGCTGTTATAAACAAAAAAACTTGTATAGCAAAGTGGTAGTCTACAAATTAATACTCAAAAATCCATGGCTTTGGGGCCGGAGAAATAGCATGAAGGTAGTGCATTTGCCTTGCATGCAAAAGGACAGTGGTTCGAATCCCAGCATCCCATATGGTTCCCCGAGCCTGCCAGGAATGATTTCTGAGCTTAGAGCTATGAGTAACCCCTGAGCGCTGCCGGGTGTGACCCTGAAACAAAAACAAACAAACAAAAAAATCCATGTCTTTTCTATATAAAAATAATAAAATAGAAGAAATATATTTTAAAAGTCCCATTTACATGATCAGGACCTCATTACTATAAAGGTGAGCATGGCTCCATCCAGAGAGAAAGAGACAAGGTTAGCTTCATTCTGCTTCTGTGCAATTCTCCTATTCAATGAACCCCAGCATGGCACATAGAAAACACAATCATAACAATGGGGAAACAATGTAGACCTGTACCATAATCAGAGAATGAAGATGGTAGTTTTGAAGACATGACAAATACCAACAACCTATATAGCCTCTTAGATATGGACTTTAGAAAAGAAATAAGGAGGATGTTTAAAGAACTCAAAACATACTGAATGCACAACAACAAAGATTCCAGAAGATATGAAAGTAGAAATGAGAAAACTTCAAACTGAAAGAACAGTGTTTAAAAACTTGGTAGACAAGATAAAACACTTACTGGAAGGACTCACCAGCAGAGTAAAGGTAGCTGAGGACAGAATCAGGGAGCTGGAAGATGAGATGCATAACAATCCACATAACAGGAGAAATTGGAAAAGAGCATTAAGTAAATGATCAGACAATGGAAAAAATCCTCAAAGAATGTGAAAAGATGAAAATAGAAGTTTGGGATAAGCTCAATAGAAACAGCATACAAATCGTTGGAGTCCTAGAGGCCCAGGGGGAAAAAACATAAAAATAATCAGTAGTCAAGAACATCTTTGCAGAGAAGTTTCTAGAGATAGAGTGCATGCAACCACTGTGGATGCCCAAAGAATACCAGCTAAATGAAAGCCAAAGGAAAGCACCCCAAGGTACATCCTCTTCACAATGATGAATAATATAGACAGGGACTGAAAACTGAAGGCAGCAAGATCAAAAAGGGAAATTATATACAAAGAAGCATCCTTAAGAATTACAATGAATCTATCGCAAGCAACTCTCAAGGCCCCAAGACAGTGCTGAGATATAATGTCAAAACTCAATGAATGACACTTTGCCAAGAATATTTTACTCCGCAAGTCTTACATTAAAGTTTGAAGGAAGAATATACAGCTTCGTAGATAAATAACAGCTCAGAAAATTTACAGACACAAAAAAACTTAAAGAACTGAAGGGTCTACTTTAAGGCAAGACAGGCCAAACAAACAACAAATTCCTACAAAAAGATTATATTTAATCCCATGACAATAATCTTTCAACATCAATGGGCCACTTAAGAGACATAGAGTGGTTTGGAACCAGATCAATAGCCAGTGGTAGGGCATTTGCTTTGCATATAGCTGACCCGGGACAGGCCCAGGTTTGATCTCTGGCATCCCATATGGTTCCCTGAACCTACCAGAGCTATTTCTGAGTGCAGATTTAGGAGTAACCCCTTATTGCTGCCAGGTGTGGCTTAAAAAACCAGAAAAAAAAGAGGGGGCTGGAGAGATAGCATGGAGGTAAGGTGTTTGTCTTGCATGCAGAAGGACAGTAGTTCAAATCCCAGCATCCTATATGGTTCCCTGAGACTGCCAGGGGAGCCATTTCTGAGCATAAAGCCAGGAGTAATCCCTGAGCACCACTGTGTGTGACCCAAAAACAAAAACAAACAAAAAAACAACCAAAAAGAGACACAGAGTGGCAAAAACTAGAATTTAATATTTATCTGCCTACAAGATACACATCTAAATAGTCAGAGCAAACATAGACTCAAAATCAAAGGTTGGAGATCAATCATACTTGCAAAGAACTCGCTTGAAAAGGCTAGGGTGGCCATACTAATATCAGACAACATAGACTTTAGGCTTAAAAAGATTATAAGATAGGAGACATCAGTAACAGGAAGGGTGTATTGGTGAAGGATTGTGTACATTGTATGACTGAAACCCAACTATAAATGATTCTGTAACCTCAGTGCTTAAATAAAGCAATTTAAAAAAGTTTATAAAAGACAGATACAAATAGTTCTTAATAATCAATAATATGTAAAAAGGAAGAAAAAACTCCTAAACATATATACATTAAATGAGGGGCCAGAAAAAATATTTATAATAATTCAGATTGATTTGAAGGAATACATCAATAACAATACAATAATAGTGGGAGACATCAATACCATCCTGTCACTCATTACTAGGTCAACCAGGCTAAAACTCAACAAATATATACTGGTTCTGAAGGGATAAATGAAAGAGAGTGGCTTCTTATCCCCCAAAGTTGAATACTTTCTTCTCCAATGCTCATGGGACATTCTCCAAGATAGACAGATGCTGTGCCATAAAACTTACTTCCATAAAATAAAGAGGATAGAAATCATATCAACCACTTTCTCATACCATGATGCACTGAAAATATAAGTGAATTACAGACACAGAAAAAAATCCTTTAACACCTGGAAATTGAACAGCTCACTACTGAACAGTAAGTGGGTTAGAGACAAAATCAAAGAGGAAACCAAAAGATTTCTGGAAACAAATGAAAATGAAGACAAGAATGATCAGATTTTGTGTGACATAGAATAGTAGTATTAAAGGAAAATATTAAGTTGAAAATATTCATCAGAAAGGAAGAGAGCCTACATAAATAACCTTTTTTTTGTTTGTTTTTTGTTTTTGTTTTTGTTTTTGTTTTTTTGAGTCACACCCAGTGACGCTGAGGGGTAACTCCTGGCTCTGAGCTCAGAAGACACCCCTGGCAGGCTCGGGGGGGGGGTGGTGGGGACCCTATGGGAGGTTGAGAATCAAACCACCATTTGTCCTAGGTTGCCCACATGCAAGGCAAATGCCCTACCACTGTGCTATCTCTCCAGGCCCTACATAAATAACTTAATGCTTATTATTATTATTAACTGCTTAAGAAATTGAAAAATGACAAAAATATGAACCAAAAATAGGCAGACAGAAGGAAATAACAAAGGTTAGGTAGAAATTAATGAATCAAAACCCAAAAAACCAATACAAAAGATAAATTGAAGCAAGAGTTGGTTCTTTGAAAAATTAAACAAGACCAATAAAACATTAGTAATATCTACAAAGAATGATAGAAACTTAATAAAACAGATTAGAAATGAAAAGGGGAGGTTACTAGAGATACTGCAGAAATTCAAAGCATAATCAGAGATTACTTTAAGAAATTTTAGGCCACAAAACAAGAAAACCTGGAGAAATGAATAAACTCTTGGATTCCTGTAATCTCCCAAGTATAAAACAAGGTGATCTGGAATATCTGAACAGACCTAGCACTATTGGGAAAATTAAAATAGTAATCAAAAGGCTTCCTCAAACCAAAAACCCAAGCCCAGATGAATTTAGTGATGAATTCTGTCAAACCTTTAAAGAGAACCTAGTGCTAATCCTTTTTAGGCTCTTCCAAAAAATTGAAGAAAAAGAAACATGCCCTAATAGTTTCTATGATGTTAACATCACCCTGATACCAAAAGTACAGAAACACTACTACCAAAAATAGAATTACAGGCCAATACCTTTGATGAATAGAGGTGCAAAGATCTCAACAAAATTCTAGCAAATGGAACCCAATGGCTCATCAAGAAGGTCATACACCATGACCAAGTAGGTTTCATTTCAGAAATGCAAGGATGGTTTAACATATTTAAGTCAATCAACATAATTCACCATATCAACAAAAGGAAAAATAAAAATCATATGATCATATAAATAGATGCAGAGAAAATATTTGACAAGATGTAACACCCATTGATTATAAAAACTCTCAACAAGATGGAAATAGAAGGATCTTTTCTCAATATAGTCCAAGCCATTACCAAAAGTCCATAGCAAGTATTATACTCAGTGGGGAAAAATGAAAAGTCTTTCCTCTTAGATCTGGCACAAGACAAAGTTGCTCCCTCTAGCTACTTCTAGTTAATATGGTATTGGAAGTACTTGCCCTAGCAATCAGACAAGAAAATGAGATCAAAGGAATCCAGATAGGAAAGGAAAAAGTCAAGCTCTCACTGAAGATAACATGATACTGTATTTAGAAAATCCTAAAGACCCTATCAAAATACTTCTAGAAACAATAAATTTGTATAGTATAGTGTCAGGCTACAAAATCAACACACAAATTTACATACCTATAATGACAGAAAAAAAAGAGATATTAAAAAAAATTCCATTCACAATTGTGCCTCAGCAAATCAAGTACCTTGGAGTCAACTTAACTAAAGTGGTGAAAGACCTATAGAAAGAAAACTATAAAATGCTGCTTCTAAAAATAAAAGACCACAAAGAAATGGAAGCATATACCCTGTTCTTAGATTGGGAAGATTAACCTCATTAAAATGACAATACTCTTCAAAGCATTTTATAGATTTAATGCAATCTCTCTAAGGATATCTGTAAAATAAAAATCCAAGAGTTGTGAGACTGCCCGAGGCACTATATTTCTAAACCCCACACAGCCAGATCTGAAGAAGCAAGGTAGTGGCGAAAGATTCATAAACCAAGCCAGTCAGGAGAGAGTCATTGGAGTCAGTCTGCATTTTGCCTTATGGCTTCTCTGCCTCTGCCAAAAGCCAGAATACCTTTCTTTATTCAAACCAATTCCCCATCCCAGAAAGGGGAAAGGTTGAATAATCCATGTTGGCTTTTACATACCAAAAGAAGAGGTTTAGGGAAAGAGGAAGTTGGAGGAACACCTTTGTTTGGGTTTGAAAGCTTGGTATCATCTTACAAAAACTCGTGACACTTTTAAAGAAGTAGAGCAAACACTCCTGAAATTCATTTTGGATGATAAATGCCCATAAATAGCTAAATCAACCCTTAGGTAAAAGAAGATGGGAGGTATCACTCTCCCCAACTTTAAATTGTACTGTAAAGGAGTAATCATTAAAATATCATGATATGGAACAAAGACAGACCTTCAGTCATTGGAATAGGCTTGAATATTTTGTTTCTTTTTTAATTTGTTAGACTTGAATATTCTGAAACTGACCCTCAGGTATACAGTAATTTTTGACAAAGGGGCAAGAAATATTAAGAGCAGCAAGGAAAGCCTCTTCAACAAGTGGCATTGGGAAAACTGGTCACCTACATGAAAATAAGTGATCTCACACCTCTTTTTTTTGTTAACAGTTTGCACAAAGATCAAATCAAAATGGATTAAAGACCTTGATATCAGATCTGAAACTATGAGGTACATAGAGGAAACATGAGAAAAAACTCCAGGATATTGAGACTAAAGGTATCTTAAAGGAGAAATACCACTGTCCAAGAAGTGGAAGCAAATATAAATAAATAAATGGACTACATTAAAATGAGAGGCTCCTGCAATTCAAAGGAAACAGTATATAGAAAGTCTACCCACAGAATGGAAGAAAAATATCAATCGGATGAAAGGTTAATATCTAAGACATACGGCAAAAGCTGGCTCCCTGTGTGTGACACCAGGTGGGGAAAATCCGCGAAAGTACACCGGCCCAGTGGGGCCCAACTGTGAAAAACTGTGAGTGTGACCTGTCTATGTCTGTCTACTGTCCTCTTGCGTGAAACTCTTGCGAGTAGGACAAAAAGAGGCTCCAGAAACCTCGCTCGCCCAGACGCCATTTTCAGGGAGGGACTACAGAGCATGAAAACCGGCTAAGCTTTGCAAAAGCCGGATCCCTGTGTGTGACACCAGGCGGGGAAAAATCCGCGAAAGTACACCGGCCCAGTGGGGCCCAACTGTGAAAAACTGTGAGTGTGACCTGTCTATGTCTGTCTACTGTCCTCTTGCGTGAAACTCTTGCGAGTAGGGCAAAAAGAGGCTCCAGAAACCTCGCTCACCCAGACGCCATTTTCAGGGAGGGACTACAGAGCATGAAAACCGGCTAAGCTTTGCAAAAGCCGGATCCCTGTGTGTGACACCAGGCGGGGAAAATCCGCGAAAGTACACCGGCCCAGTGGGGCCCAGCTGTGAAAAACTGTGAGTGTGACCTGTCTATGTCTGTCTACTGTCCTCTTGCGTGAAACTCTTGCGAGTAGGGCAAAAAGAGGCTCCAGAAACCTCGCTCACCCAGACGCCATTTTCAGGGAGGGACTACAGAGCATGAAAACCGGCTAAGCTTTGCAAAAGCCGAATCCCTGTGTGTGACACCAGGCGGGGAAAATCCGCGAAAGTACACCGGCCCAGTGGGGCCCAACTGTGAAAAACTGTGAGTGTGACCTATCTATGTCTGTCTACTGTCCTCTTGCGTGAACCTCTTGCGAGTGGGGCAAAAAGAGGCTCCAGAAACCTCGCTCGCCCAGACGCCATTTTCAGGGAGGGAGTACAGAGCATGAAAACCGGCTAAGCTTAGGAAAAGCCGGATCCCTGTGTGTGACACCAGGCAGGGAAAATCCGCGAAAGTACACAGGCCCAGTGGGGCCCAACTGTGAAAAACTGTGAGTGTGACCTGTCTATGTCTGTCTACTGTCCTCTTGCGTGAAACTCTTGCGAGTGGGGCAAAAAGAGGCTCCAGCAGAGCACGGCTGCTCCGCTTTGCTACGCGGCCCTGCACTCTTTCTAAGGAAAGAACACCATTGCAACAAGAAGGAAAAATTACACTAAGAACGGTGCTATATCACAGAAGCAAACATTTCTCTCTGGACTGTCTTCTCTGTTGCATGCTCGGGCCTAAGATTTGACCCAGTGTGAGGCTTCATCCACGGAGGACTCCCCTCCCTTAGAGGCAAGTCAGCCCATCCAGAAAGGAAGGAGCCAGAGGAGTGTGCTGCCTGCATCATATAGACAATGAATACCACCACAACACATAGAAAAACCCACAATACAAGTGTGACAATGGGGAAACAACGCAGGCCAGCATCAGACATAGAGAATGAAGATGACAATTCTGAGAACCAGATAATGACCAACCAACTAATCGACCTCTCAGATAAGGACTTTAGACTAGCAATATGGAAGATGCTCAACGGACTCCAAGAAACCATGGATCGAGTTGAACAGAACACTAATAAGAACCAAGAAAATATGAAGACAGAAATCACAAAACTCCAAACTGAAATAACATGTCAACTAACAGGACTGAAAAAGTCAGTAAAGGAAGTGAATGACAAAATGGATAAGCTCTGGGACAGGGTATCAGAAGCTGAGAATAGACTTGGTGCTGTGGAAGATGAGATACATAACAATTCCATACAGCAGGAGAGATTGGACAAAAAACTTAAAGCAAATGAGCAGACAATGGAAAAATTAGTCAAAGAATGGGAACAGATGAAAATAGAAGTCTATGATAAGATCAACAGAAACAACTTAAGAATCATTGGAGTCCCAGAGACCCAGGAAGAAAACTTCCAGGAAGAATCAAGGGTCAAGAACATCATGAAAGAGAAACTTCCAGAGCTAAGGAATATATGTGATCAAATCCTGCATGCCCGAAGAGTACCAACCAAAAGAGACCCCAGAAAAACCACCCCAAGACACATCCTAGTCACAATGACAAATCCCACAGATAGAGACAGAATTCTGAAAACAGCAAGATCAAAAGGGGAAATCACGTTCAAGCAAGCTTCCCTGAGATTTACAGCAGACCTGTCACCAGAAACACTCAATGCCAGAAAGCAGTGGTGAGATATTGTGACAAGACTGAATGAAATGAATGCATCACCCAGAATACTATACCCAGCAAAACTCACTTTCCGGTTTGACGGAAGAATACATGGCTTCACAGACAAAAAACAGCTCAGAAACTTCACAGACACAAAACCAGTCTTAAGAGAAAAACTGAAAGACCTAATCTAAGACAAGACTACCCAAAAGACACACCAAATTTTGAAATAAAGATGGCGTTAAATCACAGGACAATTCTTTCTCTCAACGTCAATGGACTAAATGCACCAGTTAAGAGACACAGAGTGGCTAAATGGATCAAAAAACTCAATCCAACCTTCTGCTGCCTACAAGAAACGCACCTGAATAGTCAGAACAAACATAGACTCAAAATAAAAGGCTGGAGAAAAATTATCCAAGCAAACAACACCCATAAAAAAGCTGGAGTGGCCATACTAATATCAGATAATGCAAACTTTATACTCAGGAAGGTTGTAAGGGACAAAGATGGACATTTTATATTAATCAAGGGGTACGTAGAGCAGGAAGAATTCACTCTCCTAAACATATATGCACCGAATGAGGGGCCAGCAAAATATTTAATACAACTGTTGACAAATCTGAAAAATAATATCAACAACAACACAATAATTGTGGGGGACCTTAACATGGCTTTGTCAACACTGGATAGGTCAACCAGACTGAAACCCAACAAGAATATACTAGACCTGAGGAGGGAAATGGAAGAAAGTGGCCTAGTGGATATATATAGGACACTCCATCCCCAGAAACCTGGATACACATTCTTCTCCAATGTACATGGGACATTCTCCAGGATAGACTACATGCTGGCACATAAAACATACCTCCATAAGATCAAGAGGATAGAAATTTTGCAGACTACCTTTGCTGACCACAAGGCTCTGAAATTATTTGTGAACTCCAAAGGGACTCAGAAGAAACACTTTAACACCTGGAAGTTAAACAGCCTCATGCTCAATAACCAGTGGGTCCGAGATGAAATCAAGGAGGAAATCAAAAGGTTCCTGGAAACAAATGACAATAAAGACACAAACTATCAGAACTTATGGGACACATCAAAAGCAGTACTGAGAGGAAAATTTATACATCAGGAAGGAAGAAGGAGCTTACGTGAGTAGCTTAATGACACAGCTAATAGAACTAGAAAATGCTCAACAAAAGGACCCAAGAATAGGAAGACAGAAGGAAATAACAAAGCTGAGAGCAGAAATCAACGAAGTGGAAACTCAAAAAAAACAATCCGAAAGATCAACGAAAGCAGAAGTTGGTTCTTTGAAAAAATAAACAAGATTGATAGACCACTGGCAAACCTAACAAAGAAAGAGAGAGAGAGAAACTTGATAACTCGTATCAGAAATGAAAAAGGAGCAATCACTACTGATATGACAGAGATTCAAAGGGTAATCAGAAACTACTTTGAAAAACTCTATGCCACTAAAAATGAGAACCTGGAAGAAATGGATAAATTCTTGGACTCTTATAATCTTCCACGGTTGAAGGAAGAGGATGTAGCATATCTAAACACACCCATCACCATTGGTGAAATTAAAACAGTAATCAAATATCTGCCGAAAAACAAAAGCCCAGGTCCAGATGGATTCACTAATGAATTCTATCAAACTTTCCAAGAGGAACTACTGCCAATCTTGGCAAGACTCTTTCATGAAATTGAACAAACAGAAACACTTCCAAATAGCTTTTATGAAGCCAACATCACCTTGATACCTAAACCAGACAGAGACGCTACCAAAAAAGAAAATTACAGACCAATATCACTGATGAATGCAGATGCAAAGATCCTCAACAAAATCCTGGCAAATAGAATTCAATGCCTCGTTAAAAAGATCATCCACTACGATCAAGTAGGTTTCATCCCAGGAATGCAAGGCTGGTTTAACATCCGTAAATCTATCAACATAATACACAACATCAATAACAAGAAAAATAAAAACCACATGATCATATCAATAGATGCAGAGAAAGCATTTGATAAGGTCCAACACCCATTCTTGATCAAAACTCTCAGCAAGATGGGAATGGAGGGAACCTTTCTCAATATAGTGAAGGCCATCTACCACAAGCCAGTGGCAAATATTATCCTCAATGGAGAAAAACTGAAAGCCTTCCCTCTAAATTCTGGCACAAGACAAGGCTGTCCTCTCTCACCACTCCTATTCAACATAGCACTGGAAGTACTTGCTATAGCGATTAGGCAAGAAAAGGATATCAAGGGAATCCAGATAGGTAAGGAAGAAGTCAAGCTGTCACTGTTTGCAGATGACATGATACTCTACTTAGAAAACCCTAAAGACTCTATCAAAAAGCTTCTAGAAACAATAGACTCATATAGCAAGGTGGCAGGCTACAAAATTAACACACAAAAGTCAATGGCCTTTCTATACACCAATAGTAATAAGGATGAAATGGACATTAAGAAAACAACCCCATTCACAATAGTGCCACACAAACTCAAATATCTTGGAATCAACTTGACTAAATATGTGAAGGACCTATACAAAGAAAACTATAAAACTCTGCTCCAAGAAATAAGAGAGGACACACGGAAATGGAAACGCATACCCTGCTCATGGATTGGCAGGATTAACATCATCAAAATGGCAATACTCCCCAAGGCATTATACAGATTTAATGCCATCCCTCTAAAGTTACCCATGACATTCTTCAAAGAAGTGGATCAGACACTTTTGAAATTCATTTGGAACAATAAACACCCTCGAATAGCTAAAGCAATCATTGGGAAAAAGAATATGGGAGGAATTACTTTCCCCAACTTTAAACTGTACTACAAAGCAACAGTTATCAAAACAGCATGGTATTGGAATAAGGATAGGTCCTCAGATCAGTGGAATAGGCTTGAATACTCAGAAAATGTTCCCCAGAGATACAACCACCTAATTTTTTATAAAGGAGCAGGAAATCCTAAATGGAGCAAGTAAAGCCTCTTCAACAAGTGGTGTTGGCACAATTGGATAGCCACTTGCAAAAAATTGAACTTAGACCCCCAGCTAACATCATGTACGAAGGTAAAATCCAAATGGATTAAAGACCTCGATATCAGCCCCAAAACCATAAGATATATAGAACAGCACATAGGCAAAACACTCCAGGACATTACAGGCATCTTCAAGGAGGATACTGCACTCTCCAAACAAGTGAAAGCAGAGATTAACAGATGGGAATATATTAAGCTGAGAAGCTTCTGCACCTCAAAGGAAATAGTGCCCAGGATACAAGAGCCACCCACTGAGTGGGAGAAACTATTCACCCAATACCCATCAGATAAGGGGCTAATCTCCAAAATATACAAGGCACTGACAGAACTTTACAAGAAAAAAACATCTAACCCCATCAAAAAATGGGGAGAAGAAATGAACAGACACTTTGACAAAGAAGAAATACACATGGCCAAAAGACACATGAAAAAATGTTCCACATCACTAATCATCAGGGAGATGCAAATCAAAACAACGATGAGATACCACCTCACACCCCAGAGAATGGCACACATCACAAAGAATGAGAATAAACAGTGTTGGCGGGGATGTGGAGAGAAAGGAACTCTTATCCACTGCTGGTGGGAATGCCGTCTAGTTCAACCTTTATGGAAAGCGATATGGAGATTCCTCCAAAAACTGGAAATCGAGCTCCCATACGATCCAGCTATACCACTCCTAGGAATATACCCTAGGAACACAAAAATACAATCCAAAAACCCCTTCCTTACACCTATATTCATTGCAGCACTACTTACCATAGCAAGACTCTGGAAACAACTAAGATGCCCTTCAACAGACGAATGGCTAAAGAAACTGTGGTACATATACACAATGGAATATTATGCAGCTGTCAGGAGAGATGAAGTCATGAAATTTTCCTATACATGGATGTACACGGAATCTATTATGCTGAGTGAAATAAGTCAGAGAGAGAGAGAAAAACGCAGAATGGTCTCACTCATCTATGGGTTTTAAGAAAAATGAAAGACACCCTTGTAATAATAATTTTCAGACACAGGGGCCGGGTAGGTGGCGCTGGAGGTAAGGTGTCTGCCTTGCAAGCGCTAGCCAAGCAAGGACCACGGTTCGATCCCCCGGCGTCCCATATGGTCCCCCCAAGCCAGGGGCGATTTCTGAGCACATAGCCAGGAGTAACCCCTGAGCGTTAAATGGGTGTGGCCCAAAAAAACAAAAAAAAAATTTTCCGACACTAAAGAGAAAAGAGCTGGAAGTTCCAGCTCACCTCAGGAAGCTCACCACAAAGAGTGATGAGTTTAGTTTGGGAAATAACTACATTTTGAACTGTCCTAATAATGAGAATGTATGAGGAAAATGGAGAGCCTGTCTAGAGTACAGGCGGGGGTCGGGTGGGGCGAAGGGAGACTTGGGACATTGGTGATGGGAATGTTGCACTGGTGATGTGTGGTGTTCTTTACATGACTGAAACCCAAACACAATCATGTATGTAATTAAGGTGTTTAAATAAATTAAAAAAATATCTAAGACATACAAGGTATTGGCAGAACTTAACAAGAAAAAAACATCTAATTCCATCCAAAAATGGGGAGAAGAAATGAACAGACATTTTCTCAAAGAAGAAATACAGGTGAACAAAAGGTACATGAATAAATATTCCATATCACTAATCACCAGGGAGATACAAATCAAAACAACAATTGGATATCATCTCATACCATAGAGACTGGCACACATCAGAGAAACAGGAACAACCAGTGCTGGCTTAGATGTGGCAAGAAAGGGAGTCTTATTCACTGATGGTGGGAATGCCATCTAGTTCAGACTTTCTAAAGAACAATATGAATATTCCTCAAAAAAAAAATCTGAGAAATTTGAGCTTTCTTATGATGCAGCAATAATACTCCTAGGGATATATCCTCGGAACACAAAAACACAATACAAAAATGTCCTTTACATTCTTATGTTCATCACACTTTTAACAATATCCAGAATCTGGAAGCAATCCAAGTTCTTGACAACATTTGAAAGACTACAGAAAAGTAGGACATCTAGACAGTGGAACAATATGCATCCATTAGGAGAATGCAGTCATGAAATTTGTTCATACCTGAATGGACATGGAAATTATTATAATTATTATGAGTGAAATGATAGGGATGGGGTGGGGTGAACATAGAACAATCTCATTCATCTGTGGGATATAAGGAAAATAAAAGACTGTGAGGACAATATCCAGAAATAATAGAGATGAGGATTAGGAGGATACATCAATGGTAGGACTATTTTTTTTGGCCACAGGCAGCAGTGCATAGGTGTTACTCTTGGCTCTGCACTCATAAATTGCTCCTGGAAAGCTTAGGGGACCACATGGGATGCCAGAAATCGAACTTGGGTCCGTCCCAGGTCAGCTGTATGCAAGACAAACTCCTTACCACTATGCTATCTCTCTGGCAAATATAAGCAGAAAGTGCCCTTAGAGCAGAGAAGGATCTATTATGAAAGTGATAGTTGGAACTAATTACTCTGGACAAAAATTGGCTGCTGAAACGGGTAAAATGACATGCATGACATCCCTTTATTAATGGTATTGCAAACCACAGTATCAAAAAAGAAGAGAGAAATATGTATATATATGTATGTACATATATATACATATGTATATATATATAGAGAGAGCAAGAGCAAGAGAGAATGAAAGAGAGAGTTAGTGAGAGAGCTAATGAAGTAAAATGCCTACTCCTCAGGTAGATAGGGGTTGGTTGGGAGGGAAGAGAGCATCAGGGAAGGTGAAAGGGAAACAGAAATGTGCACCTATGAAGGGTATTGTACATTGTATGTTTGTAATCCAATCATAAACAACTTTATTTGTGGAAAAAGTAATCTGTATTATGAGCAACCTTGTAACCATGGTGTTAATATAAATAAATAAAATAAAGAGAACCTAAGCTCTAGACTAAAAAAAAAAAAAAGAATTTCTGTTATCAAAAGGTGGTATTTTATTTTGGGGCCGGAGAGATAGCTCAGTGGTAGGGCGTTTGCCTTGCAAACAGCAGATCCAGGACCAATGGTGGTTCAAATTCCGGCATCCCATATGGTCCAGGTGCCTGCCAGAAGTGATTTCTGATTGCTGATCCAGGCACAACCCCTGAGTGTTGCCGGGTGTGGCCCCAAAACCAAACCCCCCAAAAAGGTGGTGTTTTATTTAGATTGTAGTTCTTTAAAGCAGATTATAATTTGCTTACACTGCTTTTGAATTTGTTAGGGATGAATGTCACATTTTTCTCAATCAGATAAGCAGAAAAAATGAGTGGCAAAATAATCTTGAAGTGAAAAGAGAGCCAGAACTTCCAAAAGAGTTGGTAACTTTATCTTATGTCCTATCTCATATGAAAGTTTGTAAATGGTCTTTACATTATTTAGTTAGTAATCTTATTTCCTATTCTTGTGTCAACAATTTAAATTTGTACTTTGTTATCTTCATTAGCTGATTTTTCTTTAGGCTTTATTTCCTCATTTATTATGTGATTCAACTGCCATTATTTTTAACTATTTATTATAATTTTATAACATCTATATCCCTTCCAGGATATAGATTCTCAAAATTGTGCATTATTTTCAATTTATTCAAGAACTGTTGGCATATATTATCAATACACAATATCTCAATAACCTAATAAAAATAAATAGTAGTTATTACCAATTATTTTCTTACAAAAATTTAATTTATAGACAAGTTGGATATTTAAGTAATTCTATATAATTGTAACTAAACAAATTATGGTGACTATATTTATGAAAGTTTTAATTGTCATAGACTAAATGGAACCCATATTAGCATATACTTTAAAGAATAAAACTCTGGGCCCGGAGAGATAGCACAGCGGTGTTTGCCTTGCAAGCAGCCAATCCAGGACCAAAGGTGGTTGGTTCAAATCCCGGTGTCCCATATGGTTCCCTGCGCCTGCCAGGAGCTATTTCTGAGCAGACAGCCAGGAATAACCCCTGAGCACTGCCGGGTGTGGCCCAAAAACCAAAAAAAAAAAAAAAAAAAAAAGAATAAAACTCTACTAATGAGGATGAAAAAATATTGATTAAACCTCTGATGCAGGGAAACTTAAATCCCTTAAGTCAAAATAAGGTATGGTTCAATGAACTCATGAACACTTTTGGCATTAAGTTTAGGTACTGCTTCTTACTATGTGACACAGAGCCTCATTAATTTTATAGTCCAATATCTGAACAAAGCGTCATCATCTAATAACAGATGTTGTCAAATTGGAAATTATTTAAAAATATTATAATGACAAGATACTTCTCAGAAAGGATGTGCCATTGTGCTCTGTGGACCTCTATTTTTTTTTCCTCCCAATAATTTACCTTTGTTGGCCAGAGATATAATACAGGGGCTAAGGCACTTGCCCTGCAAGCTGCCAGTCCCAGGGTGAATCACTGGCACCACCTATGGTCTGCCAGTGATGATCACTCTTGAGTAGACTCAGCAATAGTTTCGAAACGCACTCATGTGGCTTAAACGCTCTCCTCCCACTCCCTCTCTTTCTGCATCCCCTCCAAAAATAAAAATTGAACATCTGTAATATCTGATGTTTACTAAAACATGCTTTCTGAGTAGCAGATAAATACACATCTGACTGAAATTCAGGTAACTACCTCCTTCTTACAATAAATATAGCCTTCTTTCAACAACTGTACTGAAAAGTGAGAAAGGACTAGACCTCTCCAAAAGGAAGCAGAACAACTGGTATCACTGGTTTTGAATTAAAATCATGAGTGGGTGTCTCAAAAATGATGTGATACTGAAAGCAATTATCAATAGGATGGCACAATATCTTACTTATTTGAAACAGACAAAAACTTGGACATATGTGTAGCCAATAGAAATCATATATTCATTGCATCTGTGTCACTTGTTTATTATATTTCAATACTATGACTTTTGGGGGAAAATAGCTTGTAAGCTCAAGGTATATACATGGAAGTTTAAAACTCCAAATTGTAATCCTACTTGTTCTTTAATACCTTATAAAATTTATTTTAAACTCAAAAGCAGCTCCATTGACTACTACAGAATTTGCCCATTAAAAGTACACAAATCAATGTTTTTAATATACTCACAGCTATGAAAATATATCTAAGGCATTCTCACAACCCTCCCAAATTTAATTGAATTCTTTAGAAATCACTTCCCATTTGTTCTAAACTTCTACTGCTATTAGGCTTTCTTTTCCTTTAAATTTGCCTATCTTAGATATGATCTTTCACTCAGAATATTATGAATGTTCAGACTTGTTTTCCAAATGTCAGCATTTTAATCCTTTAATTTGCTGAAAATTATTTATTGCCCTTCAATTTTTTGAATATTTTCCATAATATTTTTTAAAAACCATCATCAGTCAAGGAGTAGATTTTTTTTTCACGTTTTGGCTTCAATGAATAAAGCTGTTGAGATTATGTATATGTAAATTTCCACATGAAGAGTTTATTAATTCTCTAGAATATATACCTAAGAATGGAATTTCTGGGTTATACACTACTATTGTTCAAATTTTTGAAAACCTTTCAAGCTATATTCCTTACCAACTTATCATTTTACTTTTTATTTTTATTTTACTTTTTCATTTTCACTTTGGTTACATGTCTTCATCTACTGCCTACCTATAGTTAGCTGAACTGTTGATATTTTGGATAGTATGAAGTAGTTTCTGACATTATGTTGATGGTCACTTCTCCAGCTAATAACAAAAAACTGCTGTTATTGTATACATGCTCATTTTTAAAATGGGCCATTTGTTTTTACTGTTGGTTCTTCTCTTGACTTATGATATGGAAGGTTGAGGAACCTCTCCAATTGTTTTGCATGCTAAGAACAAAGCTTCTGATATACAAAATTAGGGAGGACAGGTGTTGCTTTTCCTAAGGATATGTAATAGACAGGATTAGTCCACTAGATCTTCAGACTGAGATCTAGTTAGAGGCATTCTTGGGGGCATCAACCTTGCGTAGAATATCATCAGAGAACTTTGGTAGGAAGGAAAAGAGAGGTAGGCTCTGCTTTAAATGACAAACTTTCCCTGTCTCATTTGGATACTTTTTAGAGAGGATTTTTTGTCTACTTGCTGGCATTTTATGTTAATAAAATAGGCAAGCATCCTACCTGACGTACTATCTCTCTAGTTGCTATCTCTTCCTTCTAATAGCCAGCATCTCATATGGTCCTCTAACTGCTAGAAGTGATCCCTGAGCACAGTAGGAGTAAGCTCTGAGCACAACCAGATGTGACTCGTAAAACAAAAAATTACTTTGTGTTCTACCAAAAAAAAAAAAACTTTTTTTGGGGTCACACCCAGCAGCACTCAAGGGTTACTCCTGACTCTACTCTCAGAAATCGCTCCTGGCAGGCTCAAGGGACCCTATGGGATGCCGGGATTCGAACCACCATCCTTCTGCATACAAAGCAAACACCCTACCTCCATGTTATCTCTCCGGCCCCAACAATAAACATGTTTTTGAACATTTTCAAAGAAGAGATTAAGACACCAATGATCACTGTCAATTAGATGATTTTCTATTGTATTTATATCTAGTTAAATTCTACAATACAAACCATTTTTAATTTACTGTTGTAAATAGTTTATATGGAAATATTTGAATACTGAGGGTGATGGTATAGTTAATATAAAAGTTCACTATTGCTACGTACAAAAACCCCCCATTACATTCACAGACACAGTCAATAAAATTATGCTATATTTAGATGTATAGGCCTAGGGTCATAGAAAAGGTTTGAGGTACCTGTCTTGCAAGTGGCTAAACTTGTTCTCACATTGGCATCACTTTGATTGCTGAGCACTACCTGTTGTGGCCCTAAGCAGGGGTGGCTAGAGTGGCCAGCATTGCAGGAACTGAGAGGCATCATTTCTTTTGGCTCTCACATTGAACCAAGAGGATGATTGACCAAGAATTCCTTCCTAAGCATCACTTGGGAGCCCATCATTCATAAATAAAAATAAATAAATAAAATAAGAGCCTGATTGAATGTGGAAATTGTGTTATATTACTGAAACTTCACCAGTTATTTATATCTATGTATAAAGTTTATGCATAAAAGTAATTTTGTATTTTTCATTTTTAATTCAATAATAATGATAATGATAATAATAATACTGCCCACAAAATTTTCTTTTATTTTGTTTTGGGGCTACACCTGGTGGTGCTTAGGGGCTACTCCTGGCTTTGTGCTCAGAAATTACTCCTCAAAAACTTTGGAGGAACCATATGGGATGCTGGGGGTCAAATCAGGGTGGGCTGCATGCAAGGCAAATGCCCTACCCACTGTGCTATCCTTCCAGCCCCTTGCAAAGTATTTTTGAAAAACAAAATTTCTAACTTCCTTATTGCTTTCATTTGTAGTTTTACACTTACCATATTATGGATTTGATGGTGAGCTGGGATTATATGTTAACTTCCAACTACTACAATGTCTCTTTGGTTGAAAAAGCTCTAGAACCTTCTCAGATCTAAAAACCCTTCTATATTCATTCTCTGCCCCCCAGCCCAATTCTTACTCCAATAACAAAGTTAAATATACTTCTTTATTGGTTTTAAAAATCTAGTTAATTATAAATGATCACTTAAGCATCATTGAAAAAATATTACTTAACATAGGAGAATATTAATGGGTTTTGGCAAGACTTCACCTTTTGAACAGTTGACTTGCATCAATGTAAAAAGTTGTTTAGGGGCAAAACATATTGTATAAGAGCACAGAAAAGACAATTAAGTAAAAAACCATGCACCTCTTAATGCTATTTCCCAGATTTGTTATTACTGAACTACACAACGATTTGAGAATTTACTCTAGGTGGAAAAAGGTCAATAGTAAAGTTTGACTTCTTTGTACAAGATGATTGAGTGAAACATCTTAGTTTCTAACAATAAAAAGGAAAAAAAAAAAGAAAAGAAAAACAGAAATACTGCTTAACATTTTAATGCATTCACTAACAAATATAAGTTACTTTAAGCTTGGTACTGTCTCCAGTAAAACGCATTCCATCATTCTAAACCTGCTTTAACACAGACATTTCACAGATGCTTACCTCCCCCTGGGATGGATCTGTGGGTTCTCTTAGGTGAGCCCAGGCTTTGGCGCCTCCCCTGCTGCTGCGAGAGTCCCCCAGTGCCTGTGTCGGGGTACTAGGGGCCTCCCAAAGTGAGGTGCTCCTCCCGCCTTCCGCTTCATCTACTAAAACTGCAATTCTACCAGACTGATTCAGTGATTAAGATTAATTATTGACAGAAGGAAAACACTCCTACGTAGACTTGTGTCCAACAGCGCAGCTTAGCGCAACTCCGAACGGAGGAAGGAGACTGCACCACTCCCCGGCCCGCACCCGCAGCGTCCAGTCTCTGCCCACGCGCCGCCACTCAGTCCCGGGCGTTCAGGCACGTCCCCGGAGGAATGCGGCGCGACGACTTCCACATATTTTAAACCTGGGGCTTCTGCAGCTCCTAGCACTGGCCCCCTTTGCAGTTCCAGCCCCCTGTGGAGCGGCTTTTTTTCTCTCCCGATCTCAGACCAGCCAGAGCAGCTGAGGAACCCAAGGCCCCGCTGTCACCTCTTGCTGCTGCTGCAGTAAAACCCTGGAGCTGCTGCTGCTGCGGAGGGTTTGGGGAGGAGGAATGGGGAGGATCCCTCCCTCTCTGCAACTGGGAACCCCGACACTGTGGATGGCGAGTGGCTAGGGCTGAGGGTGGATGGCCTGATAACTGGAGGAGGCACCCAAATGAGAGCTTTGAGGACACTCCTGTCCCCCCTTTCCCCCAAAATCCCGGGAGAGCCAGCACCCAGAGATCCATCCATCAAGAGACTTAGGTAAGTGGGCTAAGCCCGCTGACATGGAGCTGGACTTGGGTTTAAAGTGGGAGCAGCTCTAGATCCCCTCTCCTGAGTCTGGGGAAGAAATCGAAGGGTCTAACTGTCAACCTATTGTATTACTTGGCTACTGTAAAGTTGGATGCAAGGTCTGTTGGCATTAGAAGAGAATTTGGATGCCTTTGAATGGGCCTTTCTCCCTCCCTCAGGCCACCTCCCTTTCGCTCTCTGGCAGGTTAATCATTGTAAAGCTAAACTCCCCAGAGCAAACAGAAAACTCCAGTTGGGGAACTGATGTGTGTTCACTCCAGGATAGAACTAATTCGGCCCGGCCTGTGGCAGTTCGGCTTATTGGGAAGAGAACTGGGAGATAACTAGCAAGGACAGACATGCCAACTCCTGCAGAGCTGAATGACAGTATTTGCAGTTTGCCTTCAATTTCCTTCTGAAGGAGAAGATGCCTTCTGAAGAATACCTGCCCTGGAAACCTATAGTCTGAACACAAGCAATTCCTTCCCTGAAGAGAGCAGTGCTTTAATTGGAGGGCTAGGCTGCCCGTGGAAAGCACGCTATCCTATTAGTCTCTTTGCCAAAAACGCAAGAACATCTGTCAATGGAGGTTGTGTTGATCAGTGGATGTTTAAGGAGTTAACACAACTCTCTGAAGGAGATTCCCTTAGAATTGACATTTGAATGCTAACTGCTGGCAGGTTTCTCAATGCAGGTGAGAGGATGTTGCAATGTCAGAAGATGTAATCTTGGCAGAGCAAGTATGATCCTTCTCACTGGAGGATGAGGAAATAGAAACCCTGAGGAAAAGACTTGTTCACGGCCAGGCCACTAAGCCCATTCATTAACTGGAACTTTTAGATATTGTTATGCACTGTTGTTCTTCCTAAGTAGTTTCACTTACCCTCCCATCTCCACCCTCCTATACAAAAAGGCTTTACTTTTACAGGCAAAATTTGGTAAATGAAACCTTAGAATTATTCCAGTTGAAGATGGGAGGGACTAGTAGGGCTGGCAGAAGTATTTAGACTATATATATATAAAGGCAAAGGACGAGTTTGGTACGATAGCCAGAAGCTTATGATAGTCTAGCAAAAACTCCCTAAAAAAAGCCTAGTTGAAGACCTATTTCAAAGGCCCAAAGATTGAGCCGGGAGCATGTGCAGCCCTGACCCTTCAGGAAAAATTGGTTGGGAGCACAACAAATAATGACTAGTTTTAACTCCGCTGAGGTTAAAGCCAAGGATTAATTTAAGAGAGAAATAAAAGGCAGCAAAGACAGTCCAGACAGTCCCTTACTCGAAGAGAAAGAAGTTTCAAGGCCAACATCTCTGGTGCTCTTGGTTTCTCATATTTTTGTAGTTTCATTTTCCTGTCGTTTCTATTCCCTGGCCAAATAGCTGGACATACCTTAGATGTGACGACCTAACCACATCTGGCCATTTTTATGGGTTCCTGTCATATCTATAGGACTGTCATGGTCCTGTGTTAAAGTATCAAAATTATTGTATGATAATTAATCACCTCAAGTTCCATTAACCTTATTCTCATTGTCTCTCCTTCCTTCCTTCCTTCCTTCCTTCCTTCCTTCCTTCCTTCCTTCCTTCCTTCCTTCCTTCCTTCCTTCCTTCCTTCCTTCCTTCCTTCCTTCCTTCCTTCCTTCCTTCCTTCCTTCCTCTTTTCTTCCTTCCCTTTCCTTCCCTCCCTCCTCCCTTTCTTTTCTCCCTCCTTTTTACTTATTTATTTATTTATTTAGGTACCACATCCAGCATGACTCAGACTCTGAATCACTCCTAGTGATGCCTGACCCAGTGGTATGGATTTAATGATTCAGTACTGAGGTCTGAAAAGTGTATTTGGTAGTCATATAGTATAGGAGATATAACTCAAGGCCTCACATGTTATAGATGCAATATGCTTGCCACTTGAAATATCTCCTTGATTCTTATCTATTTTCAACTGGTAGAGTAATCTGGTATACTTATCTCAGTTTCTTTATCTAGTCACCTGTTGAGGGCATTAGGTCTATTTAATGTTTTGACTGTGGTGAATAATGCTGCTGAAAGCATAAATATACAAATAAACATTAAAATCTTTTAGATAAAATATAAGAGTGATATTGCTGAATTATATAATATATATTTAAAACCTATCTCCTACTATTTTCTATAGATGCCACTATTTTAGAGTTCATTTTTCTACACAGTCTCAAAATAAATTTGTAATGTTTTAGATGTTAGTCATTCTCACTGTCATTGAAGGGTATATTAACTAGTTTTGACTTTGTCAACTTTTTTGAATACTATCTTTATTTAAAAACCATGATTACAAACATGATTATAGTTGGGTTTCTGTCAGAAAAAGAACATTCCCACCAGTGCAACATTCCCACCACCAATGCCCCCCATTTCCTTCCTCCCCATCCCTTTGACTTTGTCAACTTAAATAAATCATTTCTATATTTTGGATAAAGGAAATAAGTTTAATTATTTTATAGCTTTAAAACTAGCCTCAAAAAAGAATAATGAATTCTGTAACCTCTTCACTTTTATATGATTTATATTTTTGACTAGCAAGTTACCTTTCTCATTTCACTCAGGTTCTAGATAGAAGAGAAACTTGTATTTGAAAGTAAGATAGAAAGAGAAAAATATCTATTTTTAAAGGTTCCTGGTAACATTAACATATTAAATCTAAAAGACTACATTTACATTTGGAGGTCTGAGATATGCAATCCTTGAGATAAAAAGTTGACATTGATATTAAAGCTTAAAAAAGGATGTTAAGCTGCCAGGAAGACCTTCCCTCTGTTTTTCTGGTATGTTAGGGTCGCTGATTGGACAGTGGGCCACAGATCTCCTGGGCTGAGCACTTGGTCCAGGAGACTGGGACCCCCCAAGCCAGGTGGGTCTTTATGGCCTGCCCTGGCAACTAGGGCCCTGGGGGGCAGGCGGAGGAGGGAAACCCCTCCCATTCAATTTTCAAACTGGAGAGGGAGCTCGCAGTTGGACCCTGCAGAGCGCACATGCCAGGAAGGCCGTCCCTCTGTTTTTCTATTCCTGATTGGGTAGACACCAAGACTAATCTTCTGCTCCAACACCACCATCCAGCTCCTCATTGAATGACACCCTCTCGGTCCTCAGCTCATGCCTATACAAACAACTACAACCAACACGCCTGTTGACCCATGCTTGGTGGCCCCTCATGCCCCCATCAAACTATGGACTGTTGCATGATACTGGAATCAGCTTCAGCATAACCCTAGTTCAAGGACAATATAGGGTTCTGTAATGCCGCAAAACATGTCTCAAACTCAACTATCACCTGTTGTCTTCAAATACCCTTGTTTTCTTTCTTTCTTTCTTTTTTTTTTTTTTGGTTTTTGGGCCACACCCGGTAACGCTCAGGGGTTACTCCTGGCTATGCGCTCAGAAGTTGCTCCTGGCTTGGGGGACCATATGGGACACCGGGGGATCGAACCGCGGTCCGTCCAAGCTAGCGCAGGCAAGGCAGGCACCTTACCTTTAGCGCCACCGCCCGGCCCCTTTCTTTCTTTTTTTTAAAACATAAAAGGGTCACATGCATCTCTTTTGTATATCTTAGATGTATTCCCTTACATCTATAACTCTTTTCAAATATCCTCATATATTTGACCACTAGATTAGTTATTTGATTGTTTGATTTTCCCCCTGTGAGATCTGTTTTGTAAGCAATATTGGTAGAAGAGTAACTCTGTATAGATTTCACTTTTATACCAAGTTACGGGAAATGTTAGACTTTATTCGTTGGCCCCCAGATGCACCAACAATATCTTGTGGCATTGCTTCTTTTTTGCATAGGCACATTAAAATGGGAAAATAATACATATGCAAACAAGTTTTTATCTAATAGAGATGGGAACACAAATCTGGTAATGTAATTAGGCCTTTTACCCTGAACATTGGCATAATGATTTGGCTCAGGTCTCAGAAGAATGGGCATCGCCCCCACACACCTGAACTATGGAAACAACCACAATTGTCTTTAACATTCCCAGGATTCAAGGCTCTACCAGAGAAGACCTACCACTGCTGTGGAATTGACTTACTCCAAAGAGTACTCCCAACACCCAGGTGACTCAGCAACAGTCTGCATGCGGGGCAGATTGCTCTGCATTTAATGATATGCTGAAACTAGAGGATGCTCCACATCAGCCTGACATTGACGAAAGAAATGCACAGAATCCAGAGTCTTTAAATATAAAAGTCTGATACCAACTATAGCTAAAGTGTGCAAAAGTTTCACCGGGACCTTGAGAATGACTGGAGTTGGATAGACTGGTATGCCTGGAACCCAGAGTCTGTCTTATGCCAAAAAAACTTCTGGGGTGAGGCCTTTTTGTAATCAGGTCAAGGACTTTTTTTTCCCATTTTCTCCATTTTGATGGACCTATGCAAACATTGGCGATTGCCACTATCACACCTTTACTATATTTTTTTTACTCTTATCCTTTAAGGAAATAAAACACAACTTACTGAACTTAAAAACAAATTACTGTAGTAGAATGCCTGTCTCGAATACAGGTAGGGGATGGGAAGGGGGGAGGGGGTAATGTTGCACTGGTGAAGGGGGGTGTTCTGGTCATGACTGTAACCCAAATATGATCATGTTACTTAAATTAAAAATATATTTAATAAAAAAAAGGATGTTAAGCATCAGAGCCTAGTTTAAAAGAACCTATTTAACAGAAAGTCTAGAATAGTAAGTAGGGTGGAGTTTCAAGCTCTTTTATACTTAGAGGATAAAGCTTTCGCCATTTGATAAAAGAAAATTTTGGGACTCTGTTTGCTTCACCACTAACCCAGGTAAGGCCTGCCTCTAACTGACATCACTGGGCCTATTCCAGAAATTCCAGTGCCCTTTCCTACTAATTGGGTACAACATCCCCACCTGAACTATTTCACATTAAGGGCCCATACCACAGCTCTTGAAGTGCATGTTTGCTTATGCAACCATACAACAGTTCTACTCAACAAATTTCATGCTGCTCACAGTTGCTTCTTATTATTCTATGAGGATAGATATAGAGAGTATTGAGAACAAACTTCAACGGAATCTCTTGGCATCTTCCAGGAAGGTTAAGTGTAAAATAATACCAAGCTATCAATCTCAAACAAAGGTGTGCCCCAACTTTCTCCTTCCCTAAACTTCTTCTTTTGGTATGTAAAAGCCCACTTGTTTTATTCAGACCTTCCCCCTCCTGGTACTGGGAATTGGTTTGAAAAAAAGAAAGAGGGCAGAGGGAGGCAAAAGGTCACGAATGCCATGCCCATCCTTTCCTGACTGCTTGGTGTATTATTTCTTCACAGCTACCTTGTTCTTCAGACCCAGCTACACAGGGTTTAGAAACAGTGTTTAGGGTGATCTCACAACTTGTCGATTTTTATTTTACAGTTAAGTTCAAAGACACCTTCAGAGCACAAGGATATGAACAGGAAAAATTTGTAGAAGCCCAGCAACCTCAACGAGTAAAACCAGTAAATCCTCGGTGTCTTTGGTGACGCTATGTGAAGGATGGATGTTCAATTAGTCCAATGCTTCTCAAATAGTGGGGCACTCCCCCCACCCAGGGAAAGCGCGAGGCTCCATAAAGGGGGGTGCGTTTGACCTGGGCAAAACACTGTCATAACAAGCTAAGCCCCATGTTTATGTCTCTGTATGTCTCTGGAGCTGAGAGTTGCTGTGTCCTGCTTCAAACCCCGCTTCGAAAAGCTATGCATTTCAAAACGTGCTCATTGTAGCCATTAATCCAGGCATCACCTCTGATTAAAAAATCAGCTCATATTATTTTATATATTTTTGTTTTGCAGGTTAAAGTTCTTTTTTAAATAAAGGTACTATTTACAGTCTTGCGGGGCGCGCGAAAAATGTTTTCTTCTTCCTAGGGGTGCATGACAGAAAATAATTGAGAAGCACTGCCCTATGGGATGCTGGGATTCGAATCACCATCCATCCTGGATCGGCTGCTTACAAGGCAAACACCCTACCGCTGTACTATCTCTCCACTGTTTTTGGTCTAATTTTTAAATTTTAAATCAATTTTGTTAACATTTGTGTATGGTGATAAAATGTGATAAATGTATTTTATTTCTATGTGCTGTCCTGTTTTCCCAAAACAATTTCTTTAAGACTTTCCTTCTCAATTGGTATCAGCTTATTTTATTGGTATCAATTAAATATTAATAAATATACATTTGATAAGTATATTTGATTAAACAGGTTGGTATAAGCTCTATGGATTTGTTTCTGGACTCTATTTTGTCCCATTGGTTTATATGATTTCTTTTGCTCTCATATAATGGTGTTTTAATTGATATTGCTTTGTAATATAATCTGATTTTGAAAGCCTGATATCTTCCTTTTAATTTTTTTTAGAGTCACAAGAAATTAAGGGAGAACAAAACGTTAATAAACCAAACAAGAAACTCAAGGAGAGAAATAACAGCAGATGTCACAGAAATTCAAAGGATAAAAGATTACTATGTATGCTACGAAAGGGGCAAAGCTATAAATGTATAACTTTTATGCTTATAACCATCTGACCCCAAATCAAGGGAAAATAATGCACATGACCAGACCAATTACCATTTAGAAAATTGAAATGATAATTAAAAAAATTTCCCTATAAACAAAATCCCAGGCTCATATAACTTAACTTGTATGTTCTTCCAAATTCAAACATAATCAAAGAAACAAATCCTCCCAGTACCTATGACACACACACATTATCCTGATGCTAAGATAAAGAAAACACTAAATAAAAATTATAGGTAGTATTCTGTGTTTACTCAGAATGAAAAGATGAGAAGATTTTTTAACAACATACTAACAAATGAATGCAATTATAAGACATTAAAATACTCACAAATCAGGATTTATTTCTATATTCACTGTAGCACATTTTACAATACCCAGGACATTGGGAGAACCCCCTAAATATTAAATTATAGTTAAAATGACAAAGTAGTTATAGTATCTATACATGATATAACAATTTTCACTTATAAGAAAAGGCAAATCCTTTAGTAGCTACAATTTTGTGCTCCTGAACTCTCTTCAGTTTGGTCCTTCTGACCTGAGCACAGAGGTGGCAGAGAGTTGGGGGTCTGTTCTATATCTAGATAGAGATAAGTCGTGGTGGTATAAAACTTGCTTTCACAGGGTTCCTTCTGCTCTCTCTTCAAGATCCTGAGCTCATAAGAGTAATGATACAACTTCACTGACAAAGAAAATAAAACCAGAAGTAAATAAATGGGACTAGATAAATCTTAAAAAAGCTCTCCACTGCAAAATAAATGAAGAACTAAAATAAAGATATGCTACTGACTTAGAAACAAACAATACTTGAACATCATATATTAAAATAGAACTACTTAGGCTATATTCCAAATTAATTTTATCTAACACCAATATAAATAATTTCATTTATTTGGATGGTATAAGATAGTTCCAAATTTCCATTCTTTTTGTTCTTTTGTTTTTTTTGGGCCACACCCATTTGATGCTCAGGAATTACTCCTGGCTAAGTGCTCAGAAATTGCCCCTGGCTTGGGGGGACCACATGGGACGCCGGGGATCGAACTGAGGTCCTTCCTTGGCTACCGCTTGCAAGGCAGACACCTTACGTCTAGCGCCACCTCTCCAGCCCCACCAAATTCCTTTTTTACATGTTCTTAGAGCTAAAAAAAAATCGTAGAAAGGGAACGGTGAGATGAAATCAGAGGATGCTCCATTTTAAGATCTGTACAAAAACCAAGATCTCTAATTACAGAAGATTGACTTTGACAATTGCAACTGAACAGAACCTCTCCTGGACCATAAAGAAAGACCTTGGGGGAGACAACCAACATGCCAGGAACCTGTAGTCAGTCTTATGAAAGTATGCTTCGTGTGTGGAGGCACTCTATATCTCTCAAGCCAAGGAAATTTCCTTTCTAATTTCTCCAGCGTTTAATGTGCCTATTCAAAACAAAGCAAAGCAAAGAAAAACAAACAAACCAAAAAACCCAAACAAACCAACAAAACCCCCTCTAAAAAGAAAAAAGCAAAAAACAAAAAATTCCCCACAAAAAACCAAAAACCCAAAACCAACCAAACCCAAAAAAATTGCCACACCTGTCCCCACTTTTTTGTTTGTTTTTTTCTTTATTTGTTTGTTTTTTTTTCTTTTAATTTTATTTATATACTCTAGATAGAGCCTTAGAAATTGAGTCATCCAAACCCCCCCCAAAAGAAATCGAATCATTTTGCTCTGCCTCATATTTCTATATCTTTTTACAAATAGAGAAAAGAAAAGAAAAAAAATAAAAACCAACAGTGGGTGGGATCTAGGTGGTCTTAGGAGCATTGAGAAAAAAAAAGATCAAAATAATCAAGTCAAAGTAAATGACATTAGAATCAAGAGACCCAAACTATAATGAGGTAAACACAAAATGGATTTGTTGCACTAGTAGACTAGTGGGCTAGAGGTGGAGCTATGGGATGCATGCAGGGAACTATGGTGAAGGGAGGTCAGCACTGGTGATAGGAATGGTCTTAATTCACTGTCACTATATGCCTTTCACAACTGTGAAAGACTTGTAATTCACAATGGTCTCAATTAAAACATAAATTTCTATTTATAAAATCCTGTCATCTATAATTAGTGATACCTTGGGTTATATTCTAGTATTTAACTACTCTATTATGCATTGCTGTGATACCTTTTTTTTTTCAATATCTTTATTTAAACACCTTGATAACAAACTAGATTGTAGTTGGGTTTCAGTCATAAAAAGAACACTGTTGTGAACAACAGTGCAACATTCCCATCACCAATGCCCCATCTCCCTTTTTCCACCCATCTCCCTCCTGTATTCAAGACAAGTATTCTAATTCTCACTCATTAACATTGTCATGGTAGTTGTTAGTGTTGTTATTTCTCTAACTTCACACCACTCTTTTTGGTGAACTTCATATCACAAGCTGGTCCTTCTGGCTTTCATCTCTGGGCATTATTACAATAATGTGCCTTTTGGCCATTTGTATTTTTCTCCTTTGAGAAAGTTTCTGTTCATTTCTTCTGATTTTTTATGAGGTTAGATTTTTTTCTTGTTTAGTTCTGTCAGTACCTTGTATATCTTAGATACTAGCCCCTTGTCTGATGGTTATTGGGTAAATAGTTTCTCCCATTCTGTGGGTTGCTTTTGTAGTCCAGTCACTATTTCCTTAGAGGTGCAGAAGCTTCTCAACTTAATATAGTCCCATCTGTTTATCTCTGCTTCCACTTGTTTAGAGAGTGCTATTTCTGCCTTGAAGATGTCTTTAGTTTCAGTGTCATGGACAGTGTTTTACCTACTTGTTGTTCAATATACATTGTGGTTCTGGGTCTGATATCAAGATTTTTAATCCATTTGGATTTGACCTTTGTGCATGGGGTTAGACGGAAGTCTGAGTTCATGTTTTTGCAAGTGGTTGACCAGTTGTCCTAACACCATTTGTTGGAGAGGCTTTCCTTGCTTCATTTTACATTTCTTGCCCCTTTATAAAGATTAATTGATTGTTTGTCTGGAGAACATTCTCTGAATACTCAAGTGTATTCCACTGATCTGAGGGTCTGTCTTTATTCCAATACCATGCTGTGTTAAGGACTATAGCTTTGTAATACGTGAGGGTCTGTCTTTATTCCAATACCATAGTGTTTTAATGACTATAGCTTTGTAATACATGAAGGCCTGTCTTTATTCCAATAATATGCTGTTTTAATGACTATAGCCTTGTAATATATTTTAAAGTTGGGAAAAATGATGCCTCCATATTTTTTTCCTCAAGGTTTGTTCTAGCTATTTGTGGGTGTTTATTCTTCCAAATGATTTTCAGGAGTATTTGATCCACTTCTTTGAAGAATGTGATGGGTATTTTTAAGGATTACATTAAATCTGTACAATGCTTTGGAGAGTATTGCCATTTAAATATGTTAATCCTCCCAATCCATGAGCAAGGTATGAGTCTCAATTTCCTTGTGTTCTCTTTTATTTCTTGAAACAGGGTTTTGTAGTTTTCTTTGTATAGGTCATTCACTTCTTTAGTTAAGTTGACTCCAAGATATTTGAATTTGTGTGACACTAATGTGAATGGAATTCTTTTTTTAATGTCCATATTCTTTATCATTATTGGTATATAAGAAGGCCATTGATGTTTGTGTGTTAATTTTGTATCCTACCACTATGATATATGAATTTATTATTTCTAGAAGCTTTTTGGCAGAGTCTTTAGGGTTTTCTAAATATAATATGTCATTTGCAAACAGTGAGAGCTTGTCTTCTTCCTTTCTTATCTGGATGCCCTTGATATCTTTATTTGCCTAATTGCTATGGCTAGAATTTCCAGCACTATGTTAAATAGGAGTGGTGAAAGAGGACTGCCTTGTCTTGTACCAGATTTTAAAGGAAAGGCTTTTAGTTTAACTCCATTGAGAATAATATTTTCATTGGCTTGTGGTAGATGACCCTGACTATATTGAGAAAAGTTCCTTCCATTCCCATTTTGATGAGGGTTTTCATCAAGAGTGGATGTTGGACCTTATTGAATGCTTTCTCTGTATCTATTGATATGATCATATGGTTTTTATTTTTCTTTTTGTTGATATGGTGTATTATGTTGATTTATTTATGTATATTAAACCATCCTTGCATTCCTGAAATGAAACCCAATTACTCATGGTGCATGACCTTTTTCATGGTTTTGGATCCTATTTGCCAGAATTTTGTTGAGGATCTTTGCATCTGCGTAAATCAGGGATATAGGTCTGTAGTTTTTTTTTTTTTCTTGCAACATCTCTGTCTGGTTTTGATATCAGGGTGATGTTAGCTTCATATACCTATTTGGGAGTGTTCCTGATTCTTCAGTTTCATAAAAGAGCCTGAAAAGTATTGGTAGAAAGGTTTGAAAGAACTTGTTCATGAATCCATCTGGGCCTGGGCTTTTGCTTTTGGGAAGACTTTTGATTACCATTTTAATTTCCTCAGCAGTGAGGAGTGTGATTAGTTATGCTAGATGATTCTGGTTTAACTGTTGATGATTATAAGAGACCAAGAATTTATCCATTTCTTTAAGATTCTCATGTTTTGTGGAATAGAGTTTCACAAAGTAGTCTCTGATTACATTTTGATTATCTGCAGTATCTGTAGTGATCTCCCCCTTTTCATTTCTAATCCAGTTTATTAATTTTCTCTCTCTACTTTTCTTTGTGAATTTTACTAGTGGTTTATCAATTTTGTTTCTTTTTCGAAGAACCAACTTTTGCTTTTGCTGGTATTTTGAATTACTTTGATTTCTACTTCATTGATTTCAGCTCTAAGCTTTGTTATTTCTTTTTGCCTACCTATTTTTGCTCCCTTTTGTTGATAATTTTCTAATTTTATAAGCTGTGTCACTAAGCTTTTTTATGTAGGCCCCTTTTTTCTTCTGATGTGTGCTTGCAAAACTATAATTTTTCCTCAGTATTGTTTTTGCTGTGTTCCATAAATTCTGATAATTTGTGTCTTTTTTTCTTTCTCTTTTTCTTTTCTTAAACATTTTATTCATGTTATTGAGGGAATTTCTTTGTTTGGTTTGCTTTTTATCCAATCATTAGAAAAGTTATTGAGGAGTACTAAATCCATCACTATTTAGATGACACAGTTAAGATTCCAGATTCACATTTCTAGGTACCAAGAGTTCCCTCTAAATGCCACAATCAAATCAGCCTTCGCTTATATTCTTTCTACTGAACACAGCAATGCCCATTGGTATCTCTGAAGAGCAATCACATCTTAGGTAGGTATTTCTCCAGGTAAAGCAGCTGTTTGGAATTGAATGCTCCCTTTCTTTTTTTGTCTTATAAACTGAACTGCATCTTCATACTTTATTCCACATTCAATTAAAGCAAGTGCAACCAGCACAGGTGCCCTTCCCAATCCTGCAACACAATGCACTGCAACACAGCAACCTGGCTCTTCGTGAAATTTGGTTTTTAGTAAGTTTAGCCAATCATCAACTATCTGATTAGGGGGTGGTGCTCCATCATCAAAAGGCCAATCTAGGGCCCGGAGAGATAGCACAGCAGCATTTGCCTTGCAAGCAGCTGATCCAGGACTTAAGGTGATTGGTTCGAATCCCGGTGTCCCATATGGTCCCCCGTGCCTGCCAGGAGCTATTTCTGAGCAGACAGCCAGGTGTAACCCCTGAGCACTGCCGGGTGTGGCCCAAAAAACAAAAAACAAAACAAAACAAAAAGGCCAATCTAGAACACGGATTCCTTCCTTTTCTACTGGCACTTTATCATATGTAGCATCACAAACTCGAACCAAAGTTGTCACACCATACTCCTTAAGTTCCTCTGAACTTGTTGAAGGTAGCATTGGTAGGGTTGTGAGTTATCAGAAAATGCATGTTCTCATAGAAGATCTCCACAGGGGCTGGATGGTTAATTATGGCAAATAAAGTGTGAGAGTGCGTGTGTGAGTGTGATTAATTTGTGTCTTCATTGTGATTTGTTTCCAGGAATAAATTATTATTTTCTCTTTGATTTCACCTCTGACCCACTGATTGTTCAGCAGTGTTCTGTTATTTTCCAGGTGTTAAAGTTTTCCTTATGTGTTCCTTGTATTTTACTTCTAATTTTAGTGGGTTGTGATATGAGAAAGTAGTCGTACAATTTATATCCTCTTGACTTTATGAAGATATGTTTTATGGCCAGCATGTGCTTTATCCTGGAGTATATATATATATATATATATATATATATATATACATATATATGTATATATATATTAAGCCACTTTCCTCTATTTCTCTTTTTAGAGTTAGTATAGTATTGTTGGGTTTCAGCCTGGTTGATCTATCAAGGGGTGACAGTGCAGGGTTGAGGTTTCCCACTATTCTTGTATTGCTATTGATATCTTCTTTTTGACTTGTCAACAGCTGTATTAAATATTTTGCTGGTCCCTTATTGATGTGTATATGTTTAGGAGTGTGATTTCTTCCTATTTTACTAATCCTTTGATTAGTACAAAATGACCATCTTTGTGCCTATAACTTTTCTGAGTCTTATGTTTGTGTCATCTGATATTAATATAAACACTCCAGCTTTTTTTGGGAGTTGTTTGCTTGGATGATTTTCCTCCAAACTTTTATTTTGAGTGTTTGTTTGTTCCAACTATTCAGATGTGTTTATTGAAGGCAGCAGAATGTTAGATTAGGCTTTTTTTTTTTTTTTTGCATTTTTTTTTAATTAAGCTTTTTGATCCATTTTGCCACTCTGTGTTTCTTTTTCTTTTTCTTTTTTGGTTTTTCGGGCCACACCCATTTGATGCTCAGGGGTTACTCCTGGCTAAGTGCTCAGAAATCGCCCCTGGCTTGGGGGGATCATATGGGACGCTGAGGAATCGAACCGTGGTCCTTCCTTGGCTAGCGCTTGCAAGGCAGACACCTTACCTCTAGCACCACCTCACCGGTTCCCACTCTGTGTTTCTTTTTTTTTAATTTTTTTAAATTTTATTTAAACACCTTGATTACATACATGATTGTGTTTTGGTTTCAGTCATGTAAAGAACACCCCCCATCACCAGTGCAACATTCCCATCACCAATGTCCCAAGTCTCCCTTCTCCCCACCCAACCCCCGCCTGTACTCTAAACAGGCTCTCCATTTCCCTCATACATTCTCATTTTTAGGACAGTTCAAAATGTAGTTATTTCTCTAACGAAACTCATCACTCTTTGTGGTGAGCTTCCTGAGATGAGCTGGAACTTCCAGCTCTTTTCTCTTTTGTGTCTGATAATTATTATTGCAAGAATGTCTTTCATTTTTCTTAAAACCCATAGATGAGTGAGACCATTCTGCGTTTTTCTCTCTCTCTCTGACTTATTTCACTCAGCATAATAGATTCCGTGTACATCCATGTATAGGAAAATTTCATGACTTCATCTCTCCTGACAGCTGCATAATATCCATTGTGTATATGTACCACAGTTTCTTTAGCCATTCGTCTGTTGAAGGGCATCCACCTCACACCACAGAGAATGGCACACATCACAAAGAACGAGAATAAACAATGTTGGCAGGGATGTGGAGAGAAAGGAACTCTTATCCACTGCTGGTGGGAATGCTGTCTAGTTCAACCTTTATGGAAAGTGATATGGAGATTCCTCCAAAAACTGGAAATCGAGCTCCTATACGATCCAGCTATACCACTCCTAGGAATATACCCTAGGAACATAAAAATACAATACAAAAACCCCTTCCTTACACCTATATTCATTGCAGCACTATTTACCATAGCAAAACTCTGGAAACATTCTGTGTTTCTTAACAGGGCATTTAGTCCATTGATGTTGGGAGAGATATTTGTCATGGGATTTAGTGTCATCTTTGTGTAGAAGTTTTGTGTGACTGTTGGTCTGTCTTGTGTTAAAGTGGACCTTTCAATTTTTCTTTTAAGGATCTTTTTTGAGTTTGTGAAGTTTTTGAGCTGTTGTTTATCTGTGAAGCTATGTATACTTCCTTCAAACCTGAAAGTAAGTCTGGCTGGGTGCAGTATTCTAGGCTAAATATTCATTCCATTGAGTTTTGTTACTATATCCTACCACTGCCTTCTGGCCTTGAGGGTTTCTTGGGACAGGTCTGCTGTAAATCTTAAGGGTGCTTCTTTGAATGTAATTTCCCTTTTTGATCATGCTGCTTTCAGTATTGTGTCCCTATCTGTGGGATTCATCATTGTGACTATGTTGTGTCTTAGGGTGCTTTTCTTTGGGTCTCTTCAAGCTGGTACTCTTCAGGCAAGCAGGATTTGGTTGTATGCCATCTTTAGCTCTGGTAGTTTCTCTGTAATGATGTCCTTAACTGTTGATTCTTCTGGGGATTTTCTTCCTGTGTCTCTGGAACTCCAATATTCTTATGTTTCTGTTGAATTTATCAAGGACTTCTATTTTCAACTGTTCATATTCTTTGAGTATTTTTTCATTATTTAATCATTTGATTTAAGAATAGTTATCTTTGTTTTTTTGTAAATTACCTAAAGTATATTGAGTGAAGTTTCTTTTATTTACATTTTATTGGACATTTCTGTCATCACTGAACACTAGATCTTATTATATTATGCTCATGCATCTATTGTTTTATCATAATTTTATATTTATTTACATTGGTATGATATAGTGCATTGATTGATTTATGTGTATAAAACTATTCTTGCATCCTTTCGATAAATTTTGATTGTTGTGTAGGTTCATTTTAATGAATTTTAGACTCGTTTCACTAATATTTGAGGATGTTTAAATCAATGTAATTGATTATCTTAGTCTATAGTTTTCTTTTTTTAATCTTTATTTAAACATTGTGATTACAAACATGACTTTAGTTGGGTTTCGATCACAAAAAGAGCACCCCCTTTCACCAGTACAACATTCTCACCACCAATGCACCCCATCTCCCTCCACCCACACCACCTGCCTTGAGTCTATAGTTTTCTTTTTCTTTATTGGCCACACATGATGGTGCTCAGGGCTTACTTTTGACTCTGCACTGAGGTATCACTTCTGGTGAAGCTCAAAGGAATTTGTTTAATGCTGTTGAATAGCACTGGGTTTATAATTTTCTTTAAAACATTTTTATGTAGTTAAATAATTGTGAAAAAAAAAAAAAAAGAAAACCTAGAGGGTTTTCTTTTAGATGCACACCCAGATGTGTTAAGGGCTTATTCCTGTCTCTGTGCTGAGGGATCACTTATGGCAGAGCTCAAGGGACTGAATATATATGGTTCCAGGGATGGAACCTGAGATGAGAGTTTTATTTATTTATTTTAAATTGAACAACTATACATTTCATAGTTAAAAAGACTTGCCACGCATACATAAACTTTTAAGAGAACTCAGCTCACCAGATGTATCCTCAGATTTTTCTGGTGAGGACAACTGAAATAACCCCACGGGGTTCCTCAAAACGCCCGCTGTGGATGCCTTTTTCCCCTGCATGGATGGTTGAGGAATTTCCGAAGAGAAGCTTGGCATTACATTTCGGTAATTATTTGGCTTCTCTCCTTTGTAAATATCAGGCAAAATTATGGCCTCTATCAAATAATTTGGCTCAGAAATTCCAGCACCAAAGATTATTCGAGAACCCCTTTTCTGGATAATAGCCAGCTCTAAAAGCAAAGACAGTACTTTTTCTCTCTTTCAAATATGTCCTTGCAGCTGCAGTTTCTGGTAATCAATCCATCTCCATCTCCCTCTCCCTCCCCCTCCCTCTCCCTCCCTCTCTGTCCCTCCCTCCCTCCCTTCCTTCCTCCCCCTTCCCTCCCTCCCCCTCCTCCCCCTTCCCTCCCTCCCTCTCCCTGTCTCCCTCCTTCCCTCTCTCTCCCTCTCTTTCTTTTCCCCTTTGACCAGATTGAATTATTTCTTGTGGCGACCCTTGCTCCAGAACCACTTTCCCTGGGTGGAAATACAGTATTTGGGGCCATTACACTAAAATACACTTATGATTGAGTTTCAGGCATACAGTGTTCCTATGCCAATTTCTTCCGTGTCTGCTACCTTCCACTAATGAATCCAGTTTCCTTTATTCCTCCTCCCACCTGCCTCTTTGACAGCCAATTTCCACTTCCAACATTGCTCTAGTTTTCCTTTTCTTATGTTTCCCACCCCTATCCCACTAGCATACTGGTTAAAATCAGTTCTCCTGTGTAAAATAAAAATATCTACGAATGGTGAGATTACCCCCACACGTCTTCTTTCTTTCTTTCTTTCTTTCTTTCTTTCTTTCTTTCTTTCTTTCTTTCTTTCTTTCTTTCTTTCTTTCTTTCTTTCTTTCTTTCTTTCTTTTTCTTTCTTTTTCTTTCTTTTTTCTTTCTTTCTATTCTTTCTTCTTTCTTTCTTTTCTTTCTCTCTTTCTCTCTCTCTCTCTCTCTCGCTCTTTCTTTCTTTCTCTCTCTCTCTCTCTTCTTTCTTTCTTTCTTTCTTCTTTTCTTTCTTTCTTTCTTTTCTTTCTTTCTTTTCTTTCTTTCTTTTTTCTTTTCTTTCTTCTTTCTTTCTTTCTTCTTTCTTTCTTTTTCTTTCCTTTCTTCTCCTTCCTTTCTTTCTTTCTTCTTTCCTTTCCTTTCTTCCTTTCCTTCCTTCCTTCCTTCTTCCTTCCTTCCTTCCTTCCTTCCTTCCTTCCTTCCTTCCTTCCTTCCTTCCTTCTTTCTTCTTCTTCTTCCTTCTTCTTCTTCTTCCTTTCTTTCTTTCTTTTCTTCCTTTCTTTGTAACTTTCTTTCTTTCCTTTTTTCTTTCTTTCTTTCTTCTTTTCTTTCTTACTTGTCTTTCTTTCTATCTTTTTATCATTCTTTCTTTCTTCCCTTTCTATCTTTCTATCTTTTTTCTTTATCTCTCTTTCTTTATTTCTTTCTTTCTTTCTTTCTTTCTTTCTTTCTCTCTTTCTCTCTTTCTTTCTCTCTTTCTTGGATCGGCTGCTTGCAAGGCAAACGCCACTGTGCTATCTCTCCGGGCCCACACGTCTTGTTTCTAACCCCTCAGGCAGACAGGTCTGATGAAGCAGGGTAGTGGTGGAGAAATAATACCAAGTCAGTGAGTTAAAGAGTCGTTGAAGTTAGTCTTCTTTTTGCCTCATAGTCTCTGTCGTTTCTTTAAATGCCATGTGCTCTCTGCTTAGCCCAAAGCCAGAACTCCTTTCTTTATTCAAACCAACTCCCCATTCCAGCAAGAGGAAGGTCAAGTCAGATACAAAAGTAACTATCCAGTGAGTGGGCTTTTATATCTCCAAGGCAGAGGTTACTGGGAAGGTAGTTTGAGGGAACACCTTTATTTAGGCTTTTACTTAGGTTCACCTTACATTCCTGCTCTTAGCTTCTATTGCCTTTGGGCATTTGATATTCCCTTCTGTAGTTTCTTTATATGCCACATATGAGAGACATCATTCTGAGTCTAGAAATGACACTCTGTATTCCTTCATATTGCAGCAAGTTGCATGACTTATTTCTTTTCTTATGGCTGAACAGTAGTCCATTTTGTATATGCACCATAGATAGTTTCTTTATCTATTTCATCTTTTTAAAAAATATACTTAACCTATTTTTGGAGACTTGGGTTGTTTTCCGATTCTGTCTGTTATATATATAGCACTACAATGAACATAGGAGTACTCATGTCTTTTTTGCATTGTACTAGGAGCCCTTGGGGTATATCTCATGTAGTGAAATAGCTTGACCATATGGAAGTGTTAAGAGGGCCCAGGAAAGCCTATGACCCAAATGAATGCCCAAATGAGGTCAGAGACAGCCCATGGGCCCAAGGTTAAAAGTCTAGGGCCTGGGGAGGCCCAAGGTTCGGGACAGCCCTGGGGCCCAAGGGGAAATCCCAGGATTCGGGAAAAGCCCATTACCTCAATAAAGACCACAAAACATACCTCAGAGAATGCAAAAGCAAAGCGGGTTTATTCCAAAGCTTTGAGGTTCCGGGGTCAGCCATGTGGACTGAAAACCGGAAGACCCGGTAGTCTAGGGAGGTACCTTTATTTATTTATTTATTTATTTATTTATTTATTTTTATTTATTTATTTATTTTTATTTATTTTATTTTTTGGTTTTTTAGATTCAAGGAACCTTAGGCCTATACCTATTCCAGGTTTAAATACAATGTCCAATCAGATGGCAAGCTTTTCCTTTCCCAAATAAGGCCCCAATATGCCAAGCTCCTCTTATGAGCTTGGCTGTTGGCAGCAGCAGGCCTTTGATCCTCAAGGTGAAATACCAGATCAAGGGAGATCAAGGAGGTGGGGCAGAGAGAGGCTTAACAGGCATATCTGGTTAAGGTAGGGGGTGGAGAAAGGCTTGACAGGCAGCTATCACATATCTAAGTTATTATAATATTTATTTTATAAATTTTTCCCTTAACAGAAGCTCAGTTTGAAATATTTTTTTTTTTTTTTTTTTTTTTTAGTTTGAAATATTTTTGAGAGATGATCAACATTGTTTCTCAAAAAGATGGGACAGGTTGACATTTCCATCAGTGAATGAGAATCCCTTTTGCCTCACATCTTGCCAACACAGGCTGTTATTTTTTATTTTCTTATTTTTATTATGATTATTATTTCATTTTTAGTTTTTGGGCCACATCCAGAGGTTACTTCTTGGTTCTGTGCTCAGGAATCATTCCTGGCATGCTCTGTGGACCAAATGGTATGCCAGGGACTGAACCTGGGTTGGTTGCCTACAAGGCAATGCCCTACCTGCTGTTGCTATTGTTCTATATTATTCGATATTATTTTTGATGAATACCAATCTCTCTGATGTGAGGAAATATAACGTTGTTTTTATTTGCATCTCTCTGATGGTTAGTTTGTAATTAATGATGATTAGTGATATAAAATATTTTTGTTTTTGTTTTTGTTTTGTTTTGTTTGTTTGTTTTTTGTTTTTGTTTTTGTTTTTGTTTTTGTTTTTGTTTTGTGCATGTGTGGTGCTTACCATTATTGTTGGAGTCCTCACTGGATAATGGACACTTTTTTTTTGTACTGATGGAATGTTTCATTTTCTTTTTTCTCCATCGCCCCCCAAATCGATGATGAGAGCCTCTAGAAGGACTCTGCCCACTTTTGGAGTATTAGACTTTTACCCCAGTTTACTACTTTTCTCTTCTTCAGACCAAACCACGCAAACTTAACTAACTAGGCCTACCTCCCAGTTAGAGGGGGAAATTAGGGAGACACCTAGACCAATCAGACGCAAGACTACTATGTGGTAGGATAGGTACATAGGGGACCACATATTCTAGCAGCCCTGGGGGTGAGGGAAGTGGATATGGGAGATAGGACAAAAACGGAGGTGAAGGGAAGACAATTTGGTGATGGTAATCCCCCCCTGATGTTATGTAAATATTTAACTAAAATATTATTGTCATCATGTAAACCACTATGATCAAAATAAAAGTTATTAAAAAAAAAGATGGTTAGAAAAAGGAGTCTAGATGAGTGTTTTAATGCAGGAAAGATAATGAAGTTGTGAAAAAAAGGAAAGAATTCCATGAGAGTGTAATCAATCTATTGCAAATTGGGATGGAGGACAATTAAAAATAGAACAAAGTAATATGCAGGAGGGTTGTGTTTGAGGATTATGTTTAAGAAAAAACAACTTCAATGTCAAACTGTATTATATATATACATATATTATATATATTATATATATATTATATAATATATATATATAATATATATTATATATTATATATATATTATATATATAATATATATTATATATATACATATATATATGTATTAATATATTTCTAAGTAAGACCTAGTGTTTTGTATAGAGAATTTTATGGAAAAGGGCTTAGATGCTCTAGATTCATGTTACAGTGCTCTTAGAGATATCGGACCTTTAGGAATTATAGGAAATCAAGATTTTCCAAATAGGATTTTAAATTATATGCAAAAGTGGGGAGATATGGGATGCATACTGGGAACAAGGGTGGAGGGAGGACAACACTGGTGGTGAGAATGGCCCTAATTCATTGTCACTATGTACCTTAAATATTACTGTAAAAGATTTGTAATTCACTTTGGTCACAATAAAGCTATTAAAAAACCAAAAAAAATTTTTTTTTTCATATTTTCCTGCCATTTGTCTTTTTTCTTTGAGGAAGTTTTTGTTCATTTCTTCGGTCACTGCTTGATATAATTGTACTGTTTGGTACTGTTCCATCAGTGCTTTATATAAATGATATTAACCATTTTTCAGATGAGTGGTGGGGTAAATAAATTTTCCCAGTTTTTTCCTTCCTCAGATTTTGAGATATGTGTTGGAGTTGTTTATTTGGGAATATTTTAAAATTTAGTTTTGTAGGCCTGCATGGCTACAACTTTACCTTTTAGTATATTTTTGCTGTATCCCAGAGATTCTGATAGCTTGTATCTTCCATTTTATTAGTTTCAAGGATACCTGTTACTTATTCCTTGATTTCCTCTTTGATCCAATAGTTTAGGATAGTTTTTTTCTGCTTTCATGTTCTGAAAATTTTCCTCTATTTTCATTCTATGGTTATTTTCTACTTTCATGGTATATGGTATTAGAATGTACTTTGTATTATTTCTATATTTGTAAATGTAAGTGTGCTTGAGTTAAGCTATGGTATGTGATCTATCTGGGAGTTGTTCTACCAATACTTGAGAAGATTCTGTATTCAGATTCTTGGGGAAGGAAAGCTTTCCCATATGACAAATGTCAATTTATATCTCTTTATTTAGGATTCTTATTTCTTTATTAATATTCCTTTATTTACATTCCTTTTGGATGATATGTCAAATGGAAAAAAGTGGAGTGTTGAAATCTTTCACTATTATTTTGTTTTTGTTTTTTTCAACGTGTTTCTTTAGATTTGTGAGCAAAAGCTTTATGAGCTTTGCTGACTCTGCCATTGGTACATAAATATTGATCAGAGTTAGTACTTCTTCATCTATTGCTCCTTTAATCATTTAAACTGATCATCACTGCTTCTAATTACTTTCTTTACATCGAATTATATTTATTACAATATAGCACATTATAGCCTTTTTTTTTGGTGTGCCATTGACTTGTATGACTTATTTCTATCCTTTTACTATAAATCTCTATCCCATAAATTTTCGTTTATTTCCTGTAGGCAGCAAAGAGATGAATTTTTCTTTCCTTTCCTATCCAGCTACTGTATGCCATTTTATAGGAAAGTTTAGTTCATTGACTTATTTGGTCAGATCCAGCAGTACTTAGGAATTACTCCAGACTCTGTGCTCAGGAATTACTCCTAATGGGGCGCAGGGAACTCAATGGGTTGCTGGAAATTGAACCCAGACCAGTCTTGTGCAAGGCAAGTACCCTACCTGTTGTAGGTTATTCATTTATAGGACTGTGTTGCCAATTTTGCATATGTAGGTATGGAATGAAGTTTTTACAGTATCTATTTGCTTTATGAGTATGTTCAATAATTCTTGTAGGATTGGTTTGGCTGTCACAAAGGTTACACACTCTTGTTTTTATAAAAAAAAGTTTTTATCTTTTCCTCAAATCAGATGGATAACTTTGTAGGGTAATGGACTTTAGGTTAGAAGTTTTTTTTGGGGGGGGCACACCCAGTGATACTCGGGTTACTCCTGGCTAAGCGCTCAGAAATTGCTCCTGGCTCGGGGAACCATATGGGACTTTGTTTATGTCATTTCACACTCTTTTTGCTTGTGTGATATATAGATGCTATTTTGTGATTGTATGCTGTTCTCCTTTATTTGAGCATTTTAATTCTCTATGGCTACTTTAAGTAGTCATACTTCTCCTTCCTTCCTTCCTTCCTTCCTTCCTTCCTTCCTTCCTTCCTTCCTTCCTTCCTTCCTTCCTTCCTTCCTTCCTTCCTTCCTTCCTTCCTTCCTTCCTTCCTTCCTTCCTTCCTTCCTTCCTTCCTTCGTTTCCTTTCTTTCTTCTCTTTTTCTTTCTTTCTTTCTTTCTTTCTTTCTTTCTTTCTTTCTTTCTTTCTTTCTTTCTTTCTTTCTTTCTTTCTTTCTTTCTTTCTTTCTTTCTTTCTTTCTTTCTTTCTTTCTTTCTTTCTTTCTTTCTTTCTTTCTTTCTTTCTTTCTTTCTTTCTTTCTTTCTCTTTCTTTCTTTCTTTCTTTCTCTCTTTCTCTCTTTCTCTCTTTCTCTCTTTCTCTCTTTCTCTCTTTCTCTCTTTCTCTCTTTCTCTCTTTCTCTCTTTCTCTCTTTCTTTCTTTCTTTCTTTCTTTCTTTCTTTCTTTCTTTCTTTCTTTCTTTCTTTCTTTCTTTCTTTCTTTCTTTCTTTCTTTCTTTCTTTCTTTCTTTCTTTCTTTCTTTCCTTCTTTCCTTCTTTCCTTCTTTCTTTCTTTCTTTCTTTCTTTCTTTCTTTCTTTCTTTCTTTCTTTCTTTCTTTCTTTCTTTCTTTCTTTCTTTCTTTCTTTCTTTCTTTCTTTCTTTCTTTTCTTTCTTTCTTTCTTTCTTTCTTTCTTTCTTTCTTTCTTTCTTTCTTTCTTTCTTTCTTTCTTTCCCCTTTCTCTTCCCTCCCTCCCTCCCTCCCTCCCTCCCTTCCTTCCTTCCTTCCTTCCTTCCTTCCTTCCTTCCTTCCTTCCTTCCTTCCTTCGTTTCCTTTCTTTCTTCCCTTTCTCTTTCTTTCTTTCTTTCTTTCTTTCTTTCTTTCTTTCTTTCTTTCTTTCTTTCTTTCTTTCTTTCTTTCTTTCTTTCTTTCTTTCTTTCTTTCTTTCTTTCTTTCTTTCTTTCTTTCTTTCTTTCTTTCTTTCTTTCATTCTTTCTTTCTTTCTTTCTTTCTTTCTTTCTTTCTTTCTTTCTTTCTTTCTTTCTTCTTTCTTTCTTTCTTTCTTTCTTTCTTTCTTTCTTTCTTTCTTTCATTCTTTCTTTCTTTCTTTCTTTCTTTCTTTCTTTCTTTCTTTCTTTCTTTCTTTCTTTCTTTCTTTCTTTCTTTCTTTCTTTCTTTCTTTCTTTCTTTCTTTCTTTCTTTCTTTCTTTCTTTCTTTCTTTCTTTCTTTCTTTCTTTCTTTCTTTCTTTCTTTCTTTCTTTCTCTTTGATTATTATGTGTCTTGGTGTTGTTTCACTTGAGCCTAGTTTGTTACTCTTTGTTTTTTTTTTCCTTATTTTTTAAATTTATTTAAACACCTTAATTACATACATGATTGTGTTTGGGTTTAGTCATGTAAAGAACACCACCCATTACCAGTGCAAAATTCCCATCACCAATGTCCCAAGTCTCCCTTCGCCCCACCCGACCCCCGCCTGTACTCTAGACAGGCTCTCCATTTTCCTCATACATTCTCATTATTAGGGCAGTTCAAAATGTAGTTATTTCCCTAACTAAACTCATCACTCTTTGTGGTGAGCTTCCTGAGGTGAGCTGGAACTTCCAGCTCTTTTCTCTTTTGTGTCTGAAAATTATTATTACAAGGGTGTCTTTCAATTTTCCTAAAACCCATAGATGAGTGAGACCATTCTGCGTTTTTCTCTCTCTCTCTGACTTATTTCACTCAGCATAATAGATTCCGTGTACATCCATGTATAGGAAAATTTCATGACTTCATCTCTCCTGACAGCTGCATAATATTCCATTGTGTATATGTACCACAGCTTCTTTAGCCATTCGTCTGTTGAAGGGCATCTTGGTTGTTTCCAGAGTCTTGCTATGGTAAATAGTGCTGCAATAAATATAGGTGTAAGGAAGGGGTTTTTGTATTGTATTTTTGTGTTCCTAGGGTATATTCCTAGGAGTGGTATAGCTGGATCGTATGGGAGCTCGATTTCCAGTTTTTGGAGGGATCTCCATATCGCTTTCCATAAAGGTTGAACTAGACGGCATTCCCACCAGCAGTGGATAAGAGTTCCTTTCTCTCCACATCCCCGCCAACACTGTTTATTCTCATTCTTTGTGATGTGTGCCATTCTCTGTGGTGTGAGGTGGTATCTCATCGTTGTTTTGATTTGCATCTCCCTGATGATTAGTGATGTGGAACATTTTTTCATGTGTCTTTTGGCCATGTGTATTTCTTCTTTGTCAAAGTGTCTGTTCATTTCTTCTCCCCATTTTTTGATGGGGTTAGATGTTTTTTTCTTGTAAAGTTCTGTCAGTGCCTTGTATATTTTGGAGATTAGCCCCTTATCTGATGGGTATTGGGTGAATAGTTTCTCCCACTCAGTGGGTGGCTCTTGTATCCTGGGCACTATTTCCTTTGAGGTTCAGAAGCTTCTCAGCTTAATATATTCCCATCTGTTAATCTCTGCTTTCACTTGCTTGGAGAGTGCAGTCTCCTCCTTGAAGATGCCTGTAATGTCCTGGAGTGTTTTGCCTATGTGCTGTTCTATATATCTTATGGTTTTGGGGCTGATATCGAGGTCTTTAATCCATTTGGATTTTACCTTTGTACATGATGTTAGCTGGGGGTCTAAGTTCAATTTTTTGCAAGTGGCTATCCAATTGTGCCAACACCACTTGTTGAAGAGGCTTCCCCTGCTCCATTTAGGATTTCCTGCTCCTTTATCAAAAATTAGGTGGTTATATGTCTGGGGAACATTTTCTGAGTATTCAAGCCTATTCCACTGATCTGAGGACCGATCCTTATTCCAATACCATGCTGTTTTGATAACTGTTGCTTTGTAGTACAGTTTAAAGTTGGGGAAAGTAATTCCTCCCATATTCTTTTTCCCAATGATTGCTTTAGCTATTCGAGGGTGTTTATTTTTCCAAATGAATTTCAAAAGTGTCTGATCCACTTCTTTGAAGAATGTCATGGGTAACTTTAGAGGGATGGCATTAAATCTGTATAATGCCTTGGGGAGTATTGCCATTTTGATGATGTTAATCCTGCCAATCCATGAGCAGGGTATGCGTTTCCATTTCTGTGTGTCCTCTCTTATTTCTTGGAGCAGAGTTTTATAGTTTTCTTTGTATAGGTCCTTCACATATTTAGTCAAGTTGATTCCAAGATATTTGAGTTTGTGTGGCACTATTGTGAATGGGGTTGTTTTCTTAATGACCATTTCATCCTTATTACTATTGGTGTATAGAAAGGCCATTGATTTTTGTGTGTTAATTTTGTAGCCTGCCACCTTGCTATATGAGTCTATTGTTTCTAGAAGCTTTTTGATAGAGTCTTTAGGGTTTTCTAAGTAGAGTATCATGTCATCTGCAAACAGTGAGAGCTTGACTTGTTCCTTTCCTATCTGGATTCCCTTGATATCCTTTTCTTGCCTAATCGCTATAGCAAGTACTTCCAGTGCTATGTTGAATAGGAGTGGTGAGAGAGGACAGCCTTGTCTTGTGCCAGAATTTAGAGGGAAGGCTTTCAGTTTTTCTCCATTGAGGATAATATTTGCCACTGGCTTGTGGTAGATGGCCTTCACTATATTGAGAAAGGTTCCCTCCATTCCCATCTTGCTGAGAGTTTTGATCAAGAATGGGTGTTGGACCTTATCAAATGCTTTCTCTGCATCTATTGATATGATCATGTGGTTTTTATTTTTCTTGTTATTGATGTTGTGTATTATGTTGATAGATTTACGAATGTTAAACCAGCCTTGCATTCCTGGGATGAAACCTACTTGATCGTAGTGGATGATCTTTTTAACGAGGCATTGAATTCTATTTGCCAGGATTTTGTTGAGGATCTTTGCATCTGCATTCATCAGTGATATTGGTCTGTAATTTTCTTTTTTGGTAGCGTCTCTGTCTGGTTTAGGTATCAAGGTGATGTTGGCTTCATAAAAGCTATTTGGAAGTGTTTCTGTTTGTTCAATTTCATGAAAGAGTCTTGCCAAGATTGGCAGTAGTTCCTCTTGGAAAGTTTGATAGAATTCATTAGTGAGTCCATCTGGACCTGGGCTTTTGTTTTTCGGCAGACATTTGATTACTGTTTTAATTTCATCAATGGTGATGGGGGTGTTTAGATATGCTACATCCTCTTCCTTCAACCGTGGAAGATTATAAGAGTCCAAGAATTTATCCATTTCTTCCAGGTTCTCATTTTTAGTGGTGTAGAGTTTTTCAAAGTAGTTTCTGATTACCCTTTGAATCTCTGTCATATCAGTAGTGATTGCTCCTTTTTCATTTCTGATACGAGTTATCAAGTTTCTCTCTCTCTCTTTCTTTGTTAGGTTTGCCAGTGGTCTATCAATCTTGTTTATTTTTTCAAAGAACCAACTTCTGCTTTCGTTGATCTTTCAGATTGTTTTTTGAGTTTCCACTTCGTTGATTTCTGCTCTCAGCTTTGTTATTTCCTTCTGTCTTCCTATTCTTGGGTCCTTTTGTTGAGCATTTTCTAGTTCTATTAGCTGTGTCATTAAGCTACTCAGGTAAGCTCCTTCTTCCTTCCTGATGTGTGCTTGCAAAGCTATAAATTTTCCTCTCAGTACTGCTTTTGCTGTGTCCCATAAGTTCTGAGAGTTTGTGTCTTTATTGTCATTTGTTTCCAGGAACCTTTTGATTTCCTCCTTGATTTCATCTTGGACCCACTGGTTATTGAGCATGAGGCTGTTTAACTTCCAGGTGTTAAAGTGTTTCTTCTGAGTCCCTTTGGAGTTCACAAATAATTTCAGAGCCTTGTGATCAGCGAAGGTAGTATGCAAAATTTCTATCCTCTTGATCTTATGGAGGTATGTTTTATGTGCCAGCATGTAGTTTATCCTGGAGAATGTCCCATGTACATTGGAGAAGAATGTGTATCCAGGTTTCTGGGGATGGAGTGTCCTATATATATCCACTAGGCCTCTTTCTTCCATTTCTCTCCTCAGGTCTAGTATATTCTTGTTGGGTTTCAGTCTGGTTGACCTATCCAGTGTTGACAAAGCTGTGTTAAGGTCCCCCACATTTATTGTGTTGTTGTTGATATTTTTTTTCAGATTTGTCAACAGTTGTATTAAATATTTCGCTGGCCCCTCATTCGGTGCATATATGTTTAGGAGAGTGAATTCTTCCTGCTCTACGTACCCCTTGATTAATATAAAATGTCCATCTTTGTTCCTTACAACCTTCCTGAGTATAAAGTTTGCATTATCTGATATTAGTATGGCCACTCCAGCTTTTTTATGGGTGTTGTTTGCTTGGATAATTTTTCTCCAGCCTTTTATTTTGAGTCTATGTTTGTTCTGACTATTCAGGTGCGTTTCTTGTAGGCAGCAGAAGGTTGGATTGAGTTTTTTGATCCATTTAGCCACTCTGTGTCTCTTAACTGGTGCATTTAGTCCATTGACGTTGAGAGAAAGAATTGTCCTGGGATTTAACGCCATCTTTATTTCAAAATTTGGTGTGTCTTTTGGGTAGTCTTGTCTTAGATTAGGTCTTTCAGTTTTTCTCTTAAGACTGGTTTTGTGTCTGTGAAGTTTCTGAGCTGTTTTTTGTCTGTGAACCCATGTATTCTTCCGTCAAACCGGAAAGTGAGTTTTGCTGGGTATAGTATTCTGGGTGAAGCATTCATTTCATTCAATCTTGTCACAATATCCCACCACTGCTTTCTGGCATTGAGTGTTTCTGGTGACAGGTCTGCTGTAAATCTCAGGGAAGCTTGCTTGAACGTAATTTCCCCTTTTGATCTTGCTGTTTTCAGAATTCTGTCTCTATCTGTGGGATTTGTCATTGTGACTAGGATGTGTCTTGGGGTGGTTTTTCTGGGGTCTCTTTTGGTTGGTACTCTTCGGGCATGCAGGATTTGATCACATATATTCTTTAGCTCTGGAAGTTTCTCTTTCATGATGTTCTTGACCCTTGATTCTTCCTGGAAGTTTTCTTCCTGGGTCTCTGGGACTCCAATGATTCTTAAGTTGTTTCTGTTGATCTTATCATAGACTTCTATTTTCATCTGTTCCCATTCTTTGACTAATTTTTCCATTGTCTGCTCATTTGCTTTAAGTTTTTTGTCCAATCTCTCCTGCTGTATGGAATTGTTATGTATCTCATCTTCCACAGCACCAAGTCTATTCTCAGCTTCTGATACCCTGTCCCAGAGCTTATCCATTTTGTCATTCACTTCGTTCACTGACTTTTTCAGTCCTGTTAGTTGACATGTTATTTCAGTTTGGAGTTTTGTGATTTCTGTCTTCATATTTTCTTGGTTCTTATTAGTGTTCTGTTCAACTCGATCCATGGTTTCTTGGAGTCCGTTGAGCATCTTCCATATTGCTAGTCTAAAGTCCTTATCTGAGAGGTTGATTAGTTGGTTGGTCATTATCTGGTCCTCAGAATTGTCATCTTCATTCTCTATGTTTGATGCTGGCCTGCGTTGTTTCCCCATTGTCACAATTGTATTGTGGGTTTTTCTATGTGTTGTGGTGGTATTCATTGTCTATATGATGCAGGCAGCACACTCCTCTGGCTCCTCCCTTTCTGGATGGGCTGACTTGCCTCTAAGGGAGGGGAGTCCTCCATGGATGAAGCCTCACACTGGGTCAAATCTGAGGGCCGAGCATGCAAAAGAGAAGACAGTCCGGAGAGAAATGTTTGCTTCTGTGATATAGCGCCGTTCTTAGTGTGATTTTTCCTTCTTGTTGCAATGGTGTTCTTTCCTTAGAAAGAGTGCAGGGCCGTGTAGCGAAGCGGAGCAGCCGTGCTACGCTGGAGCCTCTTTTTGCCCCACTCACAAGAGTTTCACGCAAGAGGACAGTAGACAGACATAGACAGGTCACACTCACAGTTTTTCACAGTTGGGCCCCACTGGGCCAGTGTACTTTCGCGGATTTTCCCCGCCTGGTGTCACACACAGGGATCCGGCTTTTGCAAAGCTTAGCCGGTTTTCATGCTCTGTACTCCCTCCCTGAAAATGGCGTCTGGGCGAGCGAGGTTTCTGGAGCCTCTTTTTGCCCCACTCGCAAGAGGTTCACGCAAGAGGACAGTAGACAGACATAGATAGGTCACACTCACAGTTTTTCACAGTTGGGCCCCACTGGGCCAGTGTACTTTAGCGGATTTTCCCCGCCTGGTGTCACACACAGGGAGCCGGCTTTTGCAAAGCTTAGCCGGTTTTCATGCTCTGTAGTCCCTCCCTGAAAATGGCGTCTGGGCGAGCGAGGTTTCTGGAGCCTTTTTTTGCCCTACTCGCAAGAGTTTCATGCAAGAGGACAGTAGACAGACATAGACAGGTCACACTCACAGTTTTTCACAGTTGGGCCCCACTGGGCCGGTGTACTTTCGCGGATTTTCCCCGCCTGGTGTCACACACAGGGATCTGGCTTTTGCAAAGCTTAGCCGGTTTTCATGCTCTGTAGTCCCTCCCTGAAAATGGCGTCTGGGCGAGCGAGGTTTCTGGAGCCTCTTTTTTCCCCACTCGCAAGAGTTTTACGCAAGAGGACAGTAGACAGACATAGATAGGTCACACTCACAGTTTTTCACAGTTGGGCCCCACTGGGCCAGTGTACTTTCGCGGATTTTCCCCGCCTGGTGTCACACACAGGGAGCCGGCTTTTGCAAAGCTTAGCCGGTTTTCATGCTCTGTAGTCCCTCCCTGAAAATGGCGTCTGGGCGAGCGAGGTTTCTGGAGCCTCTTTTTGCCCTACTTGCAAGAGTTTCACGCAAGAGGACAGTAGACAGACATAGACAGGTCACACTCACAGTTTTTCACAGTTGGGCCCCACTGGGCCAGTGTACTTTCGCGGATTTTCCCCGCCTGGTGTCACACACAGGGAGCCGGCTTTTGCAAAGCTTAGCCGGTTTTCATGCTCTGTAGTCCCTCCCTGAAAATGGCGTCTGGGCGAGCGAGGTTTCTGGAGCCTCTTTTTGCCCTACTTGCAAGAGTTTCACGCAAGAGGACAGTAGACAGACATAGATAGGTCACACTCACAGTTTTTCACAGTTGGGCCCCACTGGGCCGGTGTACTTTCGCGGATTTTCCCCGCCTGGTGTCACACACAGGGAGCCGGCTTTTGCAAAGCTTAGCCGGTTTTCATGCTCTGTAGTCCCTCCCTGAAAATGGCGTCTGGGCGAGCGAGGTTTCTGGAGCCTCTTTTTGCCCTACTTGCAAGAGTTTCACGCAAGAGGACAGTAGACAGACATAGACAGGTCACACTCACAGTTTTTCACAGTTGGGCCCCACTGGGCCGGTGTACTTTCGCGGATTTTCCCCGCCTGGTGTCACACACAGGGAGCCGGCTTTTGCAAAGCTTAGCCGGTTTTCATGCTCTGTAGTCCCTCCCTGAAAATGGCGTCTGGGCGAGCGAGGTTTCTGGAGCCTCTTTTTGCCCCACTCGCAAGAGTTTCACGCAAGAGGACAGTAGACAGACATAGACAGGTCACACTCACAGTTTTTCACAGTTGGGCCCCACTGGGCCGGTGTACTTTCTTGGATTTTCCCAGCCTGGTGTCATACACAGGGAGCCGGCTTTTGCAAAGCTTAGCTGGTTTTCCTAGTTTGTTACTCTTTGGACCTTCTGAATCTATATAGAAATTTCTGTCCATCTCTGGAAGTTCTCTATTATTATTCCTTACTCTCTCACTTTTTTTTATCCTTCTGGTATTCCTATAATTCTAGAGATTATTCCTTCTCTGTCAAGAAGTTCACTAAAAAACAAAAGGGAAAAAGGTATAGTGAGTTCTCATTACAAATACTTATAAAATAGAATGTGACTAGAGTTTATAATCTGTTTTACATTTCCTTTTTCTGTATAGCTTTACTTTTTTCCCCTGAGTGTTACTTAGGGATTTTATTTTCTCTTAACAGAGAGAGTAAGGAAATGAATTTCTAGCAGTGTTTTAAGAGACATGAATCATATTTTTAAAGATAGAGACTATGGTTATCTGGTTCTGGTGAGTGAAAATTAAGGGAGATTATATGTCTTTTTGTCTTGGTTGATTGCATTTATAGTTGAGTATGCGAGAGCTCTTCTCATGCTATTTTATTTTATTTTTTTAAACCTCTGTTTGGTATTTCTTCTTTTGTTTGTTCTCTTGTTTGAGTACCAAATTCCTGCAGTACATGTGACTGATCTGGGTTCATAATATATGGTGTCCTGAGTCTTGTCAGGAGTGATAATCTGAACATAGAGCCAGAAGTAAATTCTATCACTGCCAAGTATGACAAAAAATGTGGGGCAGAAGTGAAGCCTTTCTCCTGGGGAAAATGAAAGATTTCCTTTGAAAGTAGAAGCACTTAGCTGATCCCCTACTCATGTTAGCTTCTTGCTTAAGATTTATTCACAATTGATGCAGAGCATCTCTCTAATATTTTTTGAACATTAAATTTTTGTACCAATAATTGCAGTTTTCTCACACTCAGGATACACTCTACCTCTGACTTCAAAAATGAAAAGTATAGTCTTTAACCAGGAAGTTGGAAATTTTCTCATCACGAAAATAAATGCTGTGTCTCATTCTAAATTATTTTAACCTTTGAAATATTCAAACTTAATGCTATTTAAGATGCCCTATTTGTCAAAATTATATAAGTTGAAGTCTGTGTTTAAATGAGGCAGAAGCATCTAAGTAAACTTTAAATGATGTCAGAGCATCACTGAAATTCTGGAAAACATTTAGGTTCTTCCTTTGTTTCATTCAAAAGCATAAAGTGTTAATTTTACTTAAATGTCCAATAACCTGCCCCCAGTAGAGCCGGATACGGTGCAGACTCGGCACACAGCTATGTGAAGTTACAGTCCAGCCAGCCGAACTTCTTGAAGCCATTCTTACAGATGATGAACCAGACCACCGCCCTTTGGGAGCACCAGAAGGGGACCATGACTGTGGGCAGTTCCAGATGAACTTTTCATTGGGGGGCATTCTTATTTTCATCGAGCACAAACGGAAACAATGCAATGGCAGCCTCTGCTTAGAAAAAGCTATGGATAAGCCACCTTCCCCTTCACCAATAGAGATGAAAAAAGCATCTAATCCCGTGGAGGATGGCATCCAGGTCATGCCAGAGGATGATGATTGTTTATCAACGTCATCTAGAGGAATTTGCCCCAAACAGGAACACACAGCAGTAGGAGATGGCAGTGACCATTTCTATGTGCTGTCTTGTGACTGGAAGGAAAATGAACAGAAGTGTAAGGCATGATTAATGAAGCAAGAGCAAGCGGAAGGGGGATTTGTCGTCTTCGGAGATCCAAAGCTTTTCTAAATCACCGAATATGGAGTAACAGTTGCGTGATGTAACATCGTATTTACATATCGAGCAGCTCATTTAAAAGACAAAACACAGTGTCTGTCAAGAAAGAATTAAAACCACACTTCTCACTGAGGTCCCAAATAGGTTATTCGGTCTTAGATTAACCGGCTCAAAAATTCTGTGCCTCTGTACTTAGTGGAAGAATGTAAAAGCTGGGAGAAGGCCCTATATATAATTAGGGCTTTTTACTGCTATGTTGCAAATTTATGTTGGGAAAGAAAAGATATTTTCCCCAACTCCAGTTGTCATAAAGGTTATATTGTTGTTATTTTTTTTAAACTAGCACAATATCAGGACCCAGGGAAACCAAAGCGAAACACAATAGCAACTTTAAAATGTTTTATAGGTGGTAACCAAATAATTTCTTTGAGATGAAAGCTATCTGAGGTATCGAAAATACTCAATGGATACATAGGCGCTGTGATCAGATGAGGCAAGCCTCTCATGCACCAAAAAAATGGAAAAGTCTTGATTCCTCTCATTGGGTGTAATCACCTGTTCCCACCCTGGAATTGGTGGAACATAAGTAGTTTGGTTACATCTCTAAGAGAGATGTCAGTAACTCGCTTTGAGTTACACTTTTTTCATAATTCACACCAATGTAAGAGTTTCCTGTGGTGAAATTTACATTCTACCAACGCACATAAAGAGGCTCTGACCTATTCAGTGCTTCTGGAATGTAGTTCTAAAAGTCAGCACTGTTCTCCCAGCCTGTAGCTCACAAGCATGTCACCACAATTCCAAGTTCACTTTTCTTTTTATGATGAAGAAGGAAATAATATGAGTTTTCCTTCAGTAGATACTTGAATTGTGTCACAGAAAGGAGAAATCATGCTCTGTATTAGGAAGGGGATACATTGATGAATCTCTAGAAGAATATGTTTGGCAACCACATAAAAGATAGCTATTGAAATATACCATAAGCAAAAGTCTTTATTAAAGTGATGTAAGTTGGAAAAAAATGTATGCAATCTGTAGAAATTATGTAATGTACAATTAATAATATAAGTGAATTTTTAACTAATATAAAACTGATATCTATAAGTTAAAATATTGCTCTATATAGCAATCTGTTTTTAGAATTTATCTCTAAAGTTTCTTTCAATATTTCCAAGTTAAAAAAAATATATTTTGGTTTTTTGGTCACATCTGGCGTTGCTCAGGGGTTACTCCTGGCTGTCTGCTCAGAAATAGCTCCTGGCAGGCACGGGGGATCATATGGGACACCGGGATTTGAACCAACTACCTTTGGTCTTGGATCGGCTGCTTGCAAGGCAAACGCCACTGTGCTCTCTCTCCGGGCCCCAAAATATGATTTTTTAAATTCAAAGTTTATGCTTGCAGGGGATAAATAACCCTAATAGTTTAGAAACTCAGGACACTGAAAGAGTATTTATGTAAGAAAACCAGTGAAATACTTTATTTAGAACACAACATAATTGATATTTAAACATCATCCCTGGTTCAGATTTTTGTTATGATTTATATGCAGGAGACAGAATAAATATGTTTATAATGGGCGTTCCCTTTATAAATGAAGAGTAGTTGGGAAAAATAAATTACCATATTATAAAATTGAATTAGTAAAAATAACTAGAATTGACAGAGAAAAAGATATTTGTTAAGTGATATTAATGTGGCAGTTATTTGCATTGGACTTTTCATTGAAGAACATTTTATTTCAGAGTTTGTGTCAGGGAACAAAACTCCACCTTCCTTTGTTTATTCCCAACCTGTTGGTCCCATCATGCAATAGTACTATTCCCCAAAGTCTAAATTTAGCAAGAATGGGCACAGGACAATTTGATTAGATTTATGAGGGCACTGACAATAAAATGGGACAGACTACCCTTACCCCACGTATGGATTCTTTTACATCTATGAGCCAGAGTAATTGTTAGGTAAAAGTTTACCAAAGAGATGTTTAGGAGAGAGGAAATTGGCTCTGAATTAGTTTAAAGAACTTAAAAAACCCAAATTCCAAGGACATGAGGGTAGTATGACATGGTGTATTTCCTAGATTCTTTTCAGCTATGTTATTTTCTCTCCAATTATAACACAATGTGTCCATTTAGATAATTCTTTACTGGATATTAGATTAATGATTTACTCTGGGGTTTTGGAGTGTCTATAAGTCAATTTTTTAATATAATTTTTATTTTGATCATAGTGGCTTACATATTGTTGACAATAATATTTTAGGTACATATTTACATAAAATCAGGGGGGATTCTATCACCAAATTGTCCTCCCTACACCTCTGTTTTTGTCCTACCTCCCATATCCTCTTCCCTCACCCCCAGGGTTGCTAGAATATGTGGTCTCCTCTGTATCTAGCCTACTACTTAGTAGTCTTGCACCTGTTTGGTCCTGGTGCTCCTTTATTTCCCCCTCTAACTGGGGAGCAGGACTAGCTAGTTCAAGTTACGTGGTTTTGTTTGAAGAAGAGAAAAGTAATAAACTGGGGTAAAAGTCTAATATGCCGAAAATAAGTGGAATTCTTCTAGAGGCTCTCATCATCGGTTTGAGAGACGAAGGAGAAAAAGAAGGTGAAACACTCCACCAGTACAAAAAAAAGTGTCAAATATCCAGTGAGGACTCCAACAATAACTATAAGCACCACAAACAAACAAACAAACAAACAAACCAAAAAAACAAAAACAAAACAAAACAAAACAAAAACGCCATGGTCCTGATATAAGAAACATGGCATAGCACATAAAGAAAGAACAGAAAGAAAGAGAAAAAATAAGTATAACTGGAGACAACAACTTCAGTAATCACACCCAAACAGAGAAATTGACCAAAAATAGATAAGTAAATAAAAAAATAATAATAAATGAAGATAAAATAATATATAAAAATAAACAATGTTTTGTGCTTTTTGTTTTTTTTGTTTTTTCCCTCCTGCCCTGGCACAGTAAATATTAGGGTCATTCAAAAAGGAATTCACTTGGCCTAAGAGATATGGGATTTCTCCATCCTTGGAGTATATTGTCTTGGGATTAACTATAGACTCTGTTCAGGATCATTTACTCTCCCGGTGGTGCTTTTGTGGTGTATATATAATTATATATATCAAGCCAACTTGACTTTTAGGTGAAAATTAGATTGTGATTAAAGCCATATATCTATTTATTATTGTTGTTTTTGTTCTGGGACCACATACAGCTATACTCAAGGTATACTCCTGGCCCTTTGTTTAGGGATCACTCCTGGTGGGGCTCAGGAGTGCCATGGATTGAATCTGGGTTGCCAGGGATTGAACCCAGGTTGACTGCATGAGGTGCCAAGGATTGAATCCATGTTGACTGCATGCAAGGTAAGTCTTTGCCTGCTCTTACTATTTCTCTGCCCCCAGAACATAGGCCATTTTTTATTATGTATTTTAAATAGCTCATTCTTTTCTTCCTTCTTTCTTTCTTCTTTCTTTCTTTCTTTCTTTCTTTCTTTCTTTCTTTCTTTCTTTCTTTCTTTCTTTCTTTCTTTCTTTCTTTCTTTCTTTCTTTCTTTCTTTCTTTCTTTCTTTCTTTCTTTCTTTCTTTCTTTCTTTCTTTCTTTCTTTCTTTCTTTCTTTCTTTCTTCCTTCCTTTCTTTCTTCCTTTCTTTCTTTTTCTTTCTTTCTTTCTTTCTTTCTTTCTTTCTTTCTTTCTTTCTTTCTGTCTTTCTTTCTTTCTTTCTTTCTTTCTTTCTTTATTTCTCTCTCTCTCTCTCTCTCTCTCTCTCTCTTTCTTTCTTTCTTTCTTTCTTTCTTTCTTTCTTTCTTTCTTTCTTTCTTTCTTTCTTTCTTTCTTTCTTTCTTTCTTTCTTTCTTTCTTTCTTTCTTTCTTTCTTTCTTTCTTTCTTTCTTTCTTTCTTTCTTTCTTTCTTTCTTTCTTTCTTTCTTTCTTTCTTTCTTTCTTTCTTTCTTTCTTTCTTTCTTTCTTTCTTTCTTTCTTTCTTTCTTTCTTTCTTTCTTTCTTTCTTTCTTCCTTCCTTCCTTCCTTCCTTCCTTCCTTCCTTCCTTCCTTCCTTCCTCCCTCTCTCTCTCTCTTTCTTTCTTTCTTTCTTTCTTTCTTTCTTTCTTTCTTTCTTTCTTTCTTTCTTTCTTTCTTTCTTTCTTTCTTTCTTTCTTTCTTTCTTTCTTTCTTTCTTTCTTTCTTTCTTTCTTTCTTTCTTTCTTTCTTTCTTCCTTCCTTCCTTCCTTCCTTCCTTCCTTCCTTCCTCCCTCCCTCCTCTCTTTCTTTCTTTCTTTCTTTCTTTCTTTCTTTCTTTCTTTCTTTCTTTCTTTCTTTCTTTCTTTCTTTCTTTCTTTCTTTCTTTCTTTCTTTCTTTCTTTCTTTCTTTCTTTCTTTCTTTCTTTCTTTCTTTCTTTCTTTCTTTCTTTCTTTCTTTCTTTCTTTCTTTCTCTTTCTCTCTCTCCCTTCCTTCCTTCCTTCCTTCCTTCCTTCCTTCCTTCCTTCCTTCCTTCCTTCCTCCCTACTCCTTCCTTCCTTCCTTCCTTCCTTCCTTCCTTCCTTCCTTCCTTCCTTCCTTCCTTCCTTCCTTCCTTCCTTCCTTCCTTCCTTCCTTCCTTCCTTCCTTCCTTCCTTCCTTCCTTCCTTCCTTCCTTCCTTCCTTCCTTCCTTCCTTCCTTCCTTCCTTCCTTCCTTCCTTCCTTCCTTCCTTCCTTCCTTCCTTCCTTCCTTCCTTCCTTCCTTCCTTCCTTTTTTTTGGGTCACACCCAGCGGTGCTCAGGAGTTACTCCTGGCTCTGTGCCCAGAAATCGCTGCTGGTCTGGGGGACCATATGGGATGTTGGGATTCGAACCACTGTCTGTCCTGGATCAGCCGTGTGCAAGGCAAACGTCCTACCACTCTGCTATCTCTTTGGCCCAGAATATCTCATTCTTTTCTGTTATTATCTATAGTTGATTTGAGAAATATAATGTGACTCATGTTTTTCCACCTGTAGATAAGTCCTGCTTATTTCTTGCCACTTTGTTTTTTTCTTTTTCATCTGATTAAAGGTATTTGTTGTTCTGTTTGGATTTCCTTTGGTTGTCAGTGTTTGGTCCTCCCAGATTAGTGCATCAAATCTGGGTTATATGCAAGTAATGCGAACACCTTACCCATTGTATTATCTTTACAACCCCTTTAGCCATGTATTTAGGAACATTTTAAGGCATCTGTTGTGGTAGGTCCTGGAATCATCAATTGTATATGTGTAGTTCTTTTCTTTTTCTTGATCTGATTTTTATAACCTTTTAAGGGATAATTTCCCATGGTGGATTCTTGCTAATATGTGGAAATAGTTATGTGACCAAGCAGGACTATGAAATTTGATTTTCTTTTTCTTTTTTTTTTTTTTTTTTTTTTGGTTTTTCGGGTCACACCCGTTTGATGCTCAGGGGTTATTTCTGGCTACACGCTCAGAAATTGCCCCTGGCTTGGGCGGACCATATGGGACACCGGGGGATCGAACCGTGGTCCTTTCCTTGGCTAGCGCTTACAAGGCAGACACCTTGCCTCTAGCGCCACCTCGCCGGCCCCTGATTTTATTTTTCATGTAAAAAAGTATTTGCATCATTTGAATTGGAGAATCCCAGACAATGATCTCTGAAGATACAATAGAATTATTAAAAATAATGTCCTCTACATTAAGTTTCTATCATTTCCCAGCTTGGTGGAGGTCCAGAGATAACATTGGATCTCATGATGATGTGGTTTATAGCTTGATTCTATCAGATGACAAAATGAAATCTGGGAGAGAGAGATTGGGATTTTAAAACTCTGAGTTCAAGGGGCTGGCGAGGTGATGCTAGAGGTAAGGTTTCTGCCTTGCAAGTGCTAGCCAAGGAAGGACCGCGGTTCGGTCCCATATGGTCCCCCCAAGCCAGAGGCAATTTCTGAGCGCTTAGCCAGGAGTAACTCCTGAGCATCAAATGGGTGTGGCCCGAAAACAAAAACAAAAACAAAGCAAAACCTCCCAGTTCATTTTCTTGCCCTGAGGACAGGAAAGGAGGGATACATTTGACAGTATTTTAAACAAGATCCAATTTTCCTTGCTCTTAAATTAAAGAAGTTAAGCACAATCACAAAATCAATACTTTGTGTCTCTTATCCTCAAAAATGATGAAATATATAAAGTATATTAGCAATGTAACATGATATAATAAACCAAAAATGATATTATCAAACTCTGTTCTTCCCTTATGCCCTCTAGATAGCTACTCTAATATTCCAGAATGTTATGGGATATTGTAGCATTGTGTCTCTTATATAAAGATTATGTACTAAAATGGGGTGGAACAAATGTTCCCTTTTTTAAAAAAAGCAAACAACAGAGTATGTATACCTATTTATATATATGCATATAAATCTGTAATATAATGCTATGCAGCTAAAAGGAAACATAAAATTATGCGATTTTCTGTACTCTGGTTGGAATTGGATGATATCAGGTTGAGTGAAGTAAACCAGAAGAAGAAAGACAAACAGGATGATAACAGTTATCTGTGATATATAGAGGATGAGGAAACGTAATGTATTAAAGGGGGTCTGCATAGATCATCCTTGACCCCTTCGTTTAGGAAGAAGGACAGAGAAGAAAATAAATGAAGATGGGAAGGAAGAAGATGAGAAAGGGGGCCCGGAGAGATAGCACAGTGGCGTTTGCCTTGCAAGCAGCCAATTCAGGACCAAAAGTGGTTGGTTCAAATCCCAGCGTCCCATATGGTCCCCCGTGCCTGCCAGGAGCTATTTCTGAGCAGACAGCCAGGAGTAACCCCTGAGCATCACCGCGTGTGGCCCAAAAACAAACAAACAAACAAAAAAAAAAGAGAAAGGGAAGTAATTGGGGAACAGATGTAAGAGTTTCAGTTATATTGGTGATATGGAAAAGTGTATCACTCTACATTCAAAACAGACTCAACAACCCTGAAAACATGAGATCTAAATGGTAACCATTAAACTTTGTAATGTGCTTGTCAAGGTAGCAAGGAGAGTGATAGGGAATGGTGAAGTATGGGAACACTGGTGATAGGAGTTGACACTGGTGGTGGGATAGGTGTTAAATATTTTATTCTTAAAAATTAATTCTCGAGGTTGGAGAAATAGCATGGAGGTAAGGCATTTGCCTTGCATGCAGAATGACAGTGGTTCAAATCCCGGCATCCCATAAGGTCCCCTGAGCCTGCCAGGAGCGATTTCTGAGCATAGAGCCAGGAGTAACCCCTGAGCGCTGCCGGGTGTGACCCCAAAACAAAACAAAACAAGAAAAATCAACTCTCAATCACCCAGGAAAATAAAATTGTTGAAAACAATAGAATGACACAGAGTTTCGGGTTGCAAATGTGCACACAGGCAATCATAGAACAAACAATTTAGTTTTAAATGTTTATATGTAGAGGACAAAATAGAATGGGAAATTGTCAGGACTTAATACTTAGAAGGGCACCTGCTGATTGACTATGTGAAATGCTCTGCTTGTACTCTTTATTTACCTATTGTATATTGATGGACTGACTAACTGTATTTAACGCTTTGTCAACGCATGTGTTGAGAGCCAGGGTTGGCAGTGAGATTGTATTGAGTAAATGACCTACCTATGAGACTGCTGATGGCAGATGGTGGTCCATATGACCCTGAAACTTGATTAGTCATTGTGTTTTTTTCCTGATATGTCTGTCTCATTCTCTGTGACCAACCACCTCTGGATGGAGGTTGAAGACACCAATCTGATTGACACTGGACACATATAAAATTTTAAAGTATTTGAGTTAGATAAGGATTGCCGGATTGAAGAAAATTTAGTAGACTGATAAAGCTTGTTTTAATGATAGGGTTAAAAGTGTCCCAGACTTCAGAGCTTACCCCTTTCAGGAAATGATAAGAACCCAATGATGGTGGAATGAGTAAATAGTTAAGAATGAGACCTAAAACTTGTATTTACTCCCAAGTATCGACTAAAACCCTCTTTAAAAGGGACCTAAGTAAAATTATTTTTAATAAGTGGTTTTTGGACAGGGATAGTACAGGTACATAAAATACAGCTGCATACAGAGCATGAAGCTAAATCTGACTAAATCTGCAACACAATATGTGATCCCCTGAGCACTGCCAATACTGATCTTTGAACACATAGCCAGAAATAATCCCTGAGCATTTCTGGTTATGGTTCTAAAACTAAAAATAGTAATAATATTAGAGGTCTGGGTAATCTGGGATATAAAGAATTGCATAGATGCCTTGCCAGATACCCAATTGACAAAGAAGGGAATGGTGAAAGACAAAGATTGTGGAGTACTTTCAACCCCAAAATAATCTTGACTGTGGTAATAAGGGTGATTAGTAGGAAATGCAATTCAGGAAAGCAGTGCTTCTATAAAAATATAAATCTTACCCATAGATCAAGGATACTATTGGTCAATTTTTCCACCTGGGCACCATTATTCTAGATGTTCCATTGTCAGTAGGTTGGATCATAGATCTGAGTCCACTCTCAATCTTTCTTTAGGGTCATGATAACACTCTCTTCCAGGACCCTTCCTTCGTTTATCATACAAAATGTGTGGATCTAAGAAGGTTTTATCAAGATATTTTATACCTGTCTGTTGCCATACGCATAATTGGAAGGAGAGATTGAGGTCAGGATTCTAGCCTTCTAGTAAGATAAAATGCAAAATTGCTTTTTATTTTGCAGGGGGGGGGCGGTGTTTCACACCCGGCAGTGCTCAGGGGTTACTCCTGGCTCTATGCTCAGAAATTGCTTCTGGAAGGTTCGGGGGACCATATGGGATGCCAGGATTCAAACCGCCATCCTTCTGCATGCAAAGCAAATGCTTTACCTTCATGCTATCTCTCCAGCCCTGCAAAATTGCTTTTAGTACAAGTCTAAACTTTTGGGCTTTTCATACATCCCTTGTTTTAAAAGGTCTAATTTTTCATTTTCATCAGGGCCAAGATTGGATTTCCCATTGCCTTGTATAAATTGGAGTTTCCTCCAGATATCAAGTTTTACCAATACATTTAAAAGGCAGGGTAAATACTTGGGGAAAAAAGCTGCATAATATGGGCAATATACTAAAAGACTTGTCAGTTTTAGTCTATCACTTTTAGCAATATGACTTAAAGGGAAAAGGACTAAGTATATTCCTTTAGGAGGTCTAGAGAAATAAGGGAAACATAAACAATAATAGAGGCTTTTCTTTGAGAAGAGGAATTTTTTGTTCTGAGACAATTTTAATACAGAAGACCATTAAAACTTTACTAAAATTTGAGTATTAAGATATCTAGGACCCAATACATTGCATATTTGAAAGAATATACTAACTGATTGCATTTTTAATTCTAACTGGAAATTATTATCCATCTATGGATAATTTTTGTTTTTGGGCCACACCTGATCACACTCAGGGGTTGTTCAGTCTCTGTGGTTAGGGATTACTCTTGGTAGGTATGGGAGACCATATGAGATGCTGTGATCGAACCCGGATTGGTCACATGCATGACAAATGCCCTACCCACTGTGCTATTGCTCTGGCCTCAAGAGACTAGATCAGCCATACAGATGGCTGATCCTGAAAGTGTGTCTTTATTTCCACCTATACAATTTTAGTAAATGTTAATATTTTTTTAAATCCTGAATGCAGTGTCAGGAGCCCTAAGGACCAACAAGTGTGGGGGAGGAGAAGTTAAAGAGGAGGGGAGGGGAGAAGAGAAGAAAAGAAGAGGAGAGAGGAGGGGACGGGAGAAGAAAGGAGGGGAGAGGAAAGGAGAGGAAGGAGAGAAGGGAGAGGGAAGGGGAAGGGAGGGGAAGCAAGGGGAGAAGAGAGAAGGCAAGAGGAGGGTAGAGGAGATAGGAGGGCAAAAAAATTTTTTTTTTTTGGTTTTTGGGTCACACTCGGCAGCGCTCAGGGGTTACTCCTGGCTCCACGCTCAGAAATCGCTCCTAGCAGGCTCAGGGACCATATGGGATGCCAGGATTCAAACCACCAACCTTCTGCACGAAAGGCAAATAAATGCCTTACCTCCATGGTATCTCTCTGGCCTCTAAATGTTAATTTTTAATAAAAATGACATATATTTTATATAGTTACAGTAAGAACTGGGCTAGTGACTTGTAACTTCAGTCAGAACTTGGGTAGTTCTTCTAACTAAATTTAATTAAATTAGAGAAAAGTGGATTTCTATGGAAGCATTTGGTCATATTTTTAAACTATAAGTTTTTTCAGTTAACATAATTTCAGAGAGTTTTTTTTTCAAGTCTAGGATGAGACATATAGGTGCTATGCTTCATGATGAGAGGCTTTTAAAGACCATGCCTTTATAGCAATATATAGTTGGGAGAGCCCTCCCAACTGTATATTGTTTATCCTGATTTTATTTGAGTTTCCCAGTGTAAACTACTATATGACATAAGGAATAACATAGAAAAGAGTTCTAGGGTAACTGAGAGACTAAGTTTAGTATGAAAAATTCTCAGGGTACTAGTATAGAATCAATCTGTGACAACCGTATTTTAAAGTTATCAGTTTTCAACTGAGCTGTCAAAATATCCAAATATCCAAATGAACCTATTAGTAGAATGAGCTAGATTTTTGTTTTCTTTTTTTTTTTTTTATGATACACAATGATTATAAGAAATTACTACTCTGCACTCAGGAATAACTCTAGTTGTGATCAGACTGGGCTATATATTTAGAGAATTCTATGCAGAATCAGAATGTATATATTTAGACATAAAAGTAAACTCTTTTAGTTTCAATAAGCTTTTAGATACTGGTATAGGAGAATATTTAAACTGTTTTATATTTATGAAATCACAGTAGCATAAACCTTATTTGTTAAGTTTAATAATATTATATTTTGCTTAATGTTGCTGAAATTATATCTTTTGTTAAGCAGCCTAAGTTCTAATTGATATCGGCTTTGGCCTATAAAATAAAGTCCTGCTATTACAAGAGTCAAGACATACTGTTAGACTTACGATATTATATTATTAGCTCCTAGATGCTGAAATATAGCAGCTAAGAAACAAACATGAAAAGAATTTCCCAAATCTAAAATCACAGTTCATAACTTAGTTTATGAATAAGGGTCCCTCCTAAAATATGGGAAAGGTTCACAAAGTGGGTGAAAAAACTCAACTTTTCTACTTAAGGAAACACCTAAGCTTTTAAAATTGGAACTTGCACATGGCTCTGATGTTTAGTAATCATTTAGCTTATCTTATAATTAAATCATATATGAACATGATGGTTTCTATTTCAGACTCTACAGCATCTTTGACATTCCAGAGTTTCACATAGATGGATGAATTGACTTAACATACATAAAGGTGGCTACTCCATCCCACACCCAGTCACACATAGTAGCTTAATCAATTTGCCCTGTTTCTATGATCAAACAATAGTGGAGTAGGGGATTTGATATGGGACCAGGAAAGGAGGTGGCAGTCTCCTGTTCAAAGTCAGTCACATCAACCAAGAATAACATCCTTCATTCTTGTCTAATTGCAGACTCTACTCCCAACATGTTTCAGAAGGAAATCCGTCAAAATACATTAGTTTTGGTATCAAGACAGAAAGCTTTAGTATGACCAAATGGTTTTCAGCTAAAAGGAAAGTTATGCTGAATAAGCAGTTAGTGAGAAGTAATCCTAGAGACTTGTGAGAGGGACAAAGGCTGATACAGGAAAAGTAAAAATGCTCCACATTGCTAATCATCAGGGAAATGCAAATAAAAACAACAATGAGATATCCTTTCACACCACAGAGATTGGCATACATCAAAAAGAAGAACAACCAGTTCTGGGTGGATGTGGGGATAAAGGGACTCTCATTCACTGCTGGTGGGAATATCAACTGTTCCAGTGTTTTTGAAAAACAACAACAACAACAATATGGACATTCCTCAAAAATCTAGAAATTGAGCTTCTATATAAAGCAGCAATACCACCCTGAGGAATATACTCTAGGGGTTCAAAACACAATACAGAAAAGCCCTCTTCACTCCTATATTCATTGCATCACTATTCACAATAGACAGAATCTGGAAACAACCCAAGTTCCTGAGAACAGGTGTGTGGATAAAGAAACCATGGTACATCAACACAATGAAATATTACACAGCAGCTTGAACAAATAAAGTCATAAATTTGCTTATACATGAAAAGATATGGAGAGTGTTATGCTGAGAGAAGTAAGTCAGAGGGAGAGGGATAGACAGAGAGATGACATTCATTTATGGGATTATAAAAATATAGTATGATAATAATATCCAAAGACAATAGAGAAGAAGCCAGGAGGATCAGTTCATAGTAGGAAGCTTGCCACAAATAGAGCAGAATGCAGTTAGGCAGAGAAAGAATCACTATGACAATGATAGCTGGAAATGATCCCTGTTGACAAGAAGTGGGTGCTGAAAGGAAATAAAGTGATACGCACAATACACAATATTGCAACTACAGTGTCTAACAGAAAAAAAAAAGATGTAGTAATAATGGGTCTCTACATCCATCCACATTTCCCAGGTTCTTCAATATGTTCAAGACTAAAATATTGAATAATAAAGATGTTCAGATTCAGAGTTAAAAATAAAAAGATGCAATGATGAGAAGAGAAACTGCCAAGTCAGAGAGGAATTTAGTATAGGACTAAATTAAGGATGGTTGGATTTGTAAGATTTTTATACGACAACTAGGTCTTTAAGTTAAAAGACAAGAATGTTACAAAGTATGTAAGAATTTTACAGAGAGAGCTGACTACTTTAGGGCCTTTTCTGTTCTCTATGTCATCATTTATATATGTATTTTCCATTATCTCCTGTGAGCCTAAGGTCTGTAAGCCTAAGGTCTGAGCCTAAGGTTTATGATGTTGAATATTTTTTAACTACCCATTTTCAGGATGTTAAAATGTAGGACAAAGACAATTAAATGGAGCTCTTTATAGAACAACGAAAGGGTAACTGAGGCTTCCTTTATCATTTGTATTTACACTTAGATAAATATTGATACTCATAACAACAAAAGAATAGAAAACATTTAAATAGGTAATTCATTGTTATTGTTTCTTTTTTATTGTTACCCCCCACTTAAAGAAGGCACGCACCAGACACGGCTTTTTGCCTTCCTGGGGCAGTGCCTTCCTCCCAAAGAATTATTTGCCAAAAGGCCCACTCAGCGAAGTCAATCATTTGATCCTTTGTGTGGATTATTGGTGGTAATTCCAACATGGCTGTAAATTACATTTTCTCTTTATTTGGACGCTATAGAAATCCAGCCTCAGCTTTCCTACAGACAAAGAAATGTCAGTACCAAAAACCCGCCAAAAGTTCTCTGCTGGCTAGTTTATTTGTGACGTGTATAACCTGGCACCAGCAGCTTGTTTTTCTGAGTCTAGCTCTATGATGGTAAACAATTATTTCCTTCCGTCCTAAAATCTATTTTCCCGCAACTACATAAACATCATAAATATCTCTGTCTCTCTCCTCCTGGTTTCTTGAAAAACCTGCTTTTTGCTAAACCAAAAACATCTCTAGCTCTTGTTTCAAAGCTCTAGCAGGGGTCTTTCTCACCTATAGGATAGTCGTTTTGATATGTAGATTCTAGGCCTGGTTCCACATTGTACTGCTCTCCTGCTCTTTGTTCTCCATGAGGACACCTTGCATACCAGAGTTTGTGCTTCTAAATGTCATCAGCTGAAAAGTAAATTTGTCTCTCGTCCCTTGGACGTGGGTCCCCATACAATTCATTTTGTGTGATCTCATTTATTTCATTTTTATATTTCATATTCGTCCGCCTTGTGTGCCTGCTTATTCCCAGTGAGAAAATATTTAACCCACTAAGGTTTTGCTTAGGGATGCTAACACGTCTGCAGCATTTTATAGGAAATTGTTCTTGAAAGTTAAAATAAGAAAATAAAAAGACTCTTATTTAGGGCTGGAGAGATAGCATGGAGGTAGGGCTTTTGCCTTGTATGCAGAAGATTAGTGGTTCAAATCCCAGCATCCCATATGGTTCCCTGAGCCTGCCAGGAGTAATTTCTGAGTGTAGAGCTAGGAGTAACACCTGAGTGCTGCCGGGTGTGACCCCAAAACCACCACCACCACCACCAACGAAAGGGTCTTAGTTCTACAAAACCGCCATTTACTTAGAGATATTTTATATTGTGGTCATTAAATATGGTTAATATCAGAGAAATTTGACCTAGGAACATAATATACCTCATAGCTATATTATTTATACAAAAATGTATATTTTTATACAAAAATGTATTTTTAAGGCAGAAGAGACTTTTTTCTTTTAAAATTACAGTAGCATCAGGGAGATGCAAATCAAAGCAACAATGAGGTACTATCTCATGCCATAGAGACTGGCACACATAACAAAGAATAAGAACAATTAGTTCTGGCAGGGATTCACTGCTGGTGGGGATGCTGTCTAGTCTAGCCTTTCTGGAAAACATCATGTAGATTTTTCAAAATACTGGAAAAATCCAGCTATACCATGTCTAGGGATGTACCCTAGGAACACAAAAACACAATACAAAAATGTCCTCTGCATGCCTATGTTCATTGCAGCTCTATTTACAATAGCCAGAATCTTGAAACACCTCAGATGCCCAATAACAGATGAGTGGCTAAAAAACTGAGGTACATATATACAATGGAATATTATGCAGCTGTCAGGAAAATGAAGCCATGAAAAAAAATTTTTTTTTTTTGGTTTATGGGTCACATCTGGCAGCGCTCAGTGGTTACTCCTGGCTCTACGATCAGAAATCACTCCTAGCAAGCACAGGGGATCATATGGGATGCCGGGATTCGAACCACTGTCCTTCTGCATGCAAGGCAAATGCCTTACCACTATGCTATCTCTCCAGTTCCATGAAAATTTCTAATACATGGATGGACATGGAAACTATTATGTTGAGTGAAATGAGTCAGAGGAAAAGAGATAGACACAAAATAGTCTCATTCATTTGTGGAATTTAAGAAAAATAAAAGATACTGTAGTAATATACCCAGAGAAAATAGAGATGAGGGCTGGAAGGACCAGCCCATGATATGAAGCTTACCATAAAGAGGGCTGAGTGCAGATAGAGAAATGACTACACTAACAACTGTCATGACAGTGATATTGAGTGAGAGAGATAGAATGGCCTGTTTTGAAGATAGGCAAGGGATGGAGAGGAGGGAGATGGGGGTATTGGTGGTGAGAAGGTTGCAATGATAAAGGGGGGCATACTTTTTAATGACTGAAACCCAACCACAAACATGTTTATGATTATGGTGCTTAAATAAACATATTAATAAAAAAGAAAAGCAGAAGAGAAAAAAAACTTACAAGAGCAGTTTTATTTATGCTAAGCCCCATGCTATCAGACAAAGATTAAATGGGTTTAATCTTTGTCAGAGTAAATCTGATCACCAGGCTCAACACTAGTAAGGTGATCTGCCTTATAGACACCTGTTATTCTCATGAGAAAAGTGGCATTGCCACAGCAAATCTACTTTCTGCTAATATAATTTTTTTGTTCTGACCCCAGTTTTCTATAAAATATTTCATTTTGAATAGCTCTTTTATATTAGCTAGATGGAATTGTTCTTGAATTGTTAAAGAATTTCTATTATAGTTTTACATTTATTTTGTTTAATTTTGCTTTTTTTTTTGTTTTTTTTGGGCCACACCCGGCGTTGCTCAGGGGTTACTCCTGGCTTTCTGCTCAGAAATAGCTCCTGGCAGGCACGGAGGACCATATGGGACACCGGGATTCGAACCAACCACCTTTGGTCCTGGATCGGCTGCTTGCAAGGCAAACGCCGCTGTGCTATCTCTCCGGGCCCTAATTTTGCATTTTAATTTGTCCAAAGATTGTATTGCATTTGGAGTACATTTTTCAAGAGACCAGAATGAAAATGTACACAGTAATATTATAACAGGAAAAGAATTGAATAGCTAATCAATATCTACTAGCTGCAAATATGCTCCAGGCAAATATAGAATAAGACTGTTTACCTGGGCTTTTTGTGTGGAGCAATTGTGGGCACCCTTCCTTCATATCTTCTTCTTCCTGGAAGCCTGGCTGCAGTAACTACACAGTTGCCATGTTCGAACTGGACAAGCTCCACAGACTCCCTCTTTTCTTGAGATGTAAACCAAGCTATGAAAGATTATGGCTATACCAGCCAACACAGCACACAGCATTATAATAATTATTATATTCATAATAGTAATTATAATAAATCTGATTATTATAATAAGTCAATACTAATGTCTTATTTGGATATACAATAATTTTCACAAATGTGCATGATGCTGTACTTTTTAAAATATTTTTTCTCTTTATTTTTTCAATAACGTTGCTTTCACTTATCTGGAAAACAAGTGTATTATGGTCAACTATGTCAACTATGTGATTCATTTTTTTAAATTAAAAATCTAAGGACTCTTTAGGCTCTTTTTGATGTAGAGACAACATGGACAAATATAGAATAGGAAAATGTAATAACTTTATATTTTAAGAGTGCCTGCTGAGTCACTATGTGATATGCCCCAGCCTCTGATATATACCTGTTATATGTTAGTGTCTCAATCAATTTCAACAATGTCAGCCCAGGTGAAGGAGCATATGGTACTGAATAAATGGCCAGCTTATGAGAGCACATATTGTTGCTCAGGCAAGCCAAAAACTTGGAAAGTTCTCTATGTGTTTATTTGTCTCTTGTTTGACTTATTCTTTGAGACTCACCTCATTGGCAGAGGCTTCTGGACCTGTTTGGCAAGATGAACGACAAACTGGTTCTATAAGGTAAGGTTTACCATGGAAGTTCCTGCTTTGAAAACTAGCAGGTGTGGCTTTATGATGTTAATAGAAATTATTAAAGTAATTTTGAGTGTGTAGCCTTAGCCATACAAAATAATTCTACTTCAGAAATAGCATTTGAGGGCCCGGAGAGATAGCACAGCGGCGTTTGCCTTGCAAGCAGCCGATCCAGGACCTAAGGTGGTTGGTTCGAATCCCAGTGTCCCATATGGTCCCTTGTGCCTGCCAGGAGCTATTTCTGAGCAGACAGCCAAGAGTAACCCCTGAGCACCGCCGGGTGTGGCCCCAAAACAAAACAAAACAAACAAACAAAAAAAGAAATAGCATTTGTCTTGAATTTTATTGGCTTAATTTTATTTTTTCCAAATTCTTTAAAACATTTTTCTCATAATTAAATTTGATATTATATTTTTATATTATACCTTTATATAATATTATATCCTTATAGCCCCCCCCCAACTTTTTTGGCTTCAGTGTTGTTTATTTTATGGTTTTTATTTGAGTTTTGGGACTTCAGTTTTGACTTGAGATTAAATTATGTCATCCAATCTTGAAGAACTGGTTGGGTGAGTTCCTTTCATTTACTTTATTTTTTGTTGACTCACAATGAGACATAGAGTTAAACAGTTCTTAATGATTGGGTTTTAGTCATGCAATGTTCCAACACCCATTCTTTTTATCAGTATTCATTTCCCACTACAATTTACCCAATTTCTCTCCTGCCCCATGCACTCCCCAAAACAGCCTTTATGACAGTTTTTTCCACACTCTCGCTTCTCCCTTTTTCCTTTTTAGACACTAAATTATGCAATATTTTTACTGAAAATATATCATGCATATCACTTTCACTCCTATCAACAGCCAGTTATTGTCCAAAGTGTTAATATCCAACTATTATTTTCACAGTGATTCTTTCTCTGTCCTAGCAGCATTGCCTACTCTCATTTTTTTTTTTTTTTGTTTTTTGGGCCACACCCTGTGACGCTCAGGGGTTACTCCTGGCTATGCTCTCAGAAGTTGCTCCTGGCTTCTTGGGGGACCATATGGGACGCCGGGGGATCGAACCGCGGTCCGTCCTAGGCTAGCGCAGGCAAGGCAGGCACCTTACCTCCAGCGCCACCGCCCGGCCCGCCTACTCTCATTTTTATTGATTTTAGGTATTAGTCTCATACTAGATATTTTTAATATCCCTGTTTACCAAGATGAATGACAAACTGGTTCTATAAGGTAAGGTTTACCATGGAAGTTCCTGCTTCGAGAACTAGCAGGTGTGGCTTCATGATGTTGATGAAAATTATTAAAGTAATTAATTAAAGTAAGTAATTAATTAAAGTAATTTAATTAATTTAATTAATTTAAATAATAAGGATGACTGCTTTCATTCTATTTCTGCCTACCCCTTGACTCTTTTAACTCAACATGATACTTCCTCTCCCTGTCTATCTATGTCTAAGCAAATTTCATGATTTCATTTTTCCTAACAGCTGTTTAGTATTCTACTATGTAAATGAACCAAAGATACTTTATCTACTTATGTTTCAGAAACTTGGATTGTATCCAGATTCTATTGTGAAAAGTACAGTGGATTCATTTTCAGCATTGTTTTTGGGACCTATAGGCTAAAATCCCTAGGATTATATTGAGAGGTGGAATGGAAGCTCAATTTCTAGTTTTTGGAGTAATGTCAATACTGTTTTTCAAAAAGACTGAACCAGATGACCACCAGCAATGAACGAAAGTTTCTTTTCCATAGGATCTGCTCTAGCATTGAATGTTCTAATTTTTAAAAATGCACACAAGTCTCTGTGGTGTGAGATGTCATCTTATTGTTGTTTTGATTTGCATCTCCCAATGATTAAAAATATATTCATTTTTGAAGGTTTTTTTTTGAAAACTTAAAACATTGTGACTTACAAAGTTATTCAAAGTTGAGATGAAAACATATAGTGTTTTAGAGTAAATTTCACTTCCAGAGTCAACCTTTCTCCACCAATGTCCCAGAGCTCATCCTCCCTATATACCTACCTCATTGAAACAGCCACCTTTTTAAATAGAGATGTTAAAGTTTAGGTCTCATTGTTGAATCAATGATTTGGATATTTAGTTTTGTTCATCTCAACACCACCAATGTATTTGAATTTCCTTTACCTCTGTCCTCGTTATTTCACATTTGTCTTTCTCTCCTCCACTGTATTTCCTTCCTTATCTTCTGTTGTACTTTGGGGTCAACAGTGTTACAGACAACATCATTGAAACTACTGCATTTCCTTATGCAGCTATTCTTAATACCACATGTAAATAATGACATCTTTTTGTATCTATTCTCCTTCTAGTTGAGTTCATTTAACAAACTGAAAGCAGTTCCATCTCTGTTGCAGTGTATTGCATGATTTCATCATTACTTATAGTTATGAAGTATTCCATTATAGATATGTAGCATATCTTCATGATCCACTCATCTATTTTTGGACATCTAGGTTGATTCAAACTCTTGGCTATTATTCTGTATACAGTGAAAATAGCAGTGTTCAGACATCCTTTTGAATGAGTGTTTTTCTGTTCTGGATATAGAAACCCAAAAGTGGAATTGCTAGGTCATATGACAGCCCAGTTCTAAGTTTACTGAGAACTTTCCATACTATTTTCCATAGGGATTGAACCAGAAAGCATTCCTACCAGCAATGGATGAGAGTTCCTTTTTCAACACATCCTTACCAACACAGATATCAACACATTATTTTTGATATGTGCCATCCTCACTGGTGTAAGATTATATCTCATTGTCATCTTGATTTGGATTTCTCTAATGAAAAGAAATGATGAGCATTTTTCAATATACCTATTTGTAATGGAAGCCTTATACATCAATCCTGGGGTGACTGGGGAACATGGGTCTGAAAGCAACACCAACACAGGAAATAATTCACACAGGTTAGGAGCAAGTTCAGGAACTTCCACCACAAGCTATTTGCAAAGAGGCAAAAGGGTATGGACAGGCAGACAGGCTAGCTGTGGAACCAAAACCAGAAGTTTCTCTGACCCAAGGTGTTTATTGGGAAGAGTGGGTCCAACCCCATGGATAGAGAACAGGAAGGAGTAGGAGGCCATTCCTGAGATTCTTCCTGCAATGACACACACATACAAATAAGAAATATCCTCATAAAAAATAACCTATATCCTGGTAAGAGTAAGAACTGGTTACTCAACACATGTTGGCCACCTGTTGGTCTTCTCAGAGAGGTGTCTGTTCATTTTCTTTCCCATCACCATGGTGATTTTAGATTTTGAGAGATTTATCTTTTTGAGTACTTTGTATAACCTAAATATCAGCCCTTTATCTTATGTGTTGAGTACAAATATTTTCTCCCACTCTGTTGTTTTTTTTAGTTTTTGCTCATGTTTCTTTTGCTATACAAAAACTGTTAATGTGATGCAGTTCCATTTTTCAAATTTGATTCTGTAGACTTTGATATTGGCATCATATAGATAAAGATTCCTTTAAAGTCTAGGTCTTGTCGTGTTCTTCCTATGATTTTCTCAATGAATTGTAAATATTCAGGTCTAATCTCAAGGTCTTTGATCCACTTTGAGTTGAATTTAGTGTAAAGGATATGATATATTTCTTACTGATGGTTATCCACTTGTCTATATAACATTTGGTGAAGAAGCTTTATTTCATTTCATGTTCTTGAATCCATTGTCAAAATTAACTAACTGTATATCTAGAGTTTGTATTTGTATATCCTATTTTGTCTCACTGGTCATAAAATCTTTCTTCCAATACTATATTGTTTTGATCTCTAAGCTGTAAGGTATAGCTTCAAGTTAGGTAATGAGCTGCCTCCCAGTTTTATGTTTTTCATAATGGTTTTGGCTATCTGGTGTCTTTTATGATTCTACACAGATTTTATAATTGAATCTTCTAAGTCCTTGATGAGTGTCAAAAATTTTGGATAGAGATTGCATTGACTCTATATAGTAGTTTAGGTAAGATAATCATTTTTATAATGTTAACTCTTCCAACCCAAAAGCCTGGAACATTTTCCCACAGATTTTCTTTAACATTTTTTAAGTGTTTTGAATTTTTTATAGAGGAAGTCTCTTTACTCTTTTGTTAAATTTATTCCTAAGTACTTGATTTTATTTGACAATATTTTAAGTGGAACAGACTTTGTTCTTCTCCGATTCATTATTTATATAAAGGAATGCAATTGTTTTTTTGTGCATTGACTTTGTATCTGTCACTTTGCTGTATTGATTTATTGTTTCCAAGAGCTTTTGTAAGGACTTTAGAATCTTCAATGTATAAAATTATGTCATCTGAAAATAAACATATATTGGCTTCTGTTTTTTAAAACTTTGTGTAATCCACTGTGACAATGATAGTTGTAACTGATCACTCTGGACAAGAACTGGGTGCTGAAAGGAGATAAATTGTTAGGCATGATACCCCTTCCACAGCAATATTGCAAAACACAGTGTCTGTGTGTCTTTGATCCTTTGATTTCCTTCTCTTGTCTGATTGCTGTTGCTAGGATTTTAACAAAATGTTGAATAAGTGTGTAGACAGAGGACCTTCCAGCCTTGTGCTAGGATTCCACTGTACTGAGTGGAAATACTTTCAGTTTTCTTTTCATTATGAATAATATTGGATGGGCCCGGAGAGATAGCACAGTGGCGTTTGCCTTGCAAGCAGCTGATCCAGGACCAAAGGTGTTTGGTTCGGATCCCGGTGTCCCATATGGTCCCCCGTGCCTGCCAGGAGCAATTTCTGAGCAGACAGCCAGAAGTAACCCCTGAGCACCGCTGGGTGTGGCCCACCCCCCCCCCAAAAAAAAAGAATAATATTGGTTATGGGATGTTTTATATAGCTGTTGTGTATTTTGAGGAAGATTCCTTCCACCACTATTTTGCTGAGAGTTTTATCATGAATAGGTATTGATCTTGTTAAAAATCTATCACTGCATCAATTGATATGATTTTATGATTTGTATCTTTTACTGATGTGGTGTATAATGTTAGTTGATTTGCATATATTGAACTATCCATTCCCAGGATGAAATTCACTTGATCATGATGTATGATATTTTCCTCTTTTGTTTTTATTTATTTTTAAAATTAAAAAATTAGTTACTTTAATTTAAACACTGTGGTTGTAAGGTTGTTCATAATATAGTTATTTTTTACAATTGCAGTTATTCATTGTTGCATTAAGCCCTTAGGATGGGCTTGGATGGTGGATGGATGGAGGGACCTTTCTCTGCCATCCCAGGCCACGTGGCTCTGCAACCCTCTTCAGCCGGTGGGTCTGGGTCCAGGAAAGCGGCGGGCAGAAATCTCACTCACAGGCAGGTTTCCAGAGAGATAACATCTTTATTGGCCTTGGCCAATGTGTGTGGCCTATAACATAACCTTTTAAGCACATGCCATTCTTAGCTTGCCCTGCGTCTTAATTCCTTTCAGCCGTCTTTTCTTCTCTGACCTCCATCCAAGTAAATCCTTAATCCCTTTGGTCAAAGACCTTATCTAACCTTCTCAAGACCCCTCCCAGGAATGGGTGGTCTAATAGGTAAAGTTACATGTAGTATCCGGGGTGGAGTCACAATTCATGACTGAATTTTAGTTACATAATTGTACAGCACCCTTCAATAATGCACATTTCCCAGTGTCTTCAATTTCACTCAGACCCTTCTTCCTGCTGCCTCTGAGGACAGACATTTTTCCTTCCCCCCTCTCTCTCCCTCCTCTCTCTCTGTCTCTCTCTCTCTCTCCCTCCTCTCTCCTTGTCTCTCTGTCTCTCTCTGTCTCTGTCTCTGTCTCTCTCTCTCTCCTCTTCCTTTTTTTCTCTTTTAGACCCTGTGTTTTGCAATATTGCTGCGGAAGGGGTATCATCTCCTTTCAGCACCCAGTTCTTGTCCAGCGTGATCACTAACAACTTTCATCGTCACAATGGTCCCTTCTCTGCCATAACTTCACCTCCCTATTTGATTTTTTTTTTTTTGGTTTTTGGTTTTTGGGTCACACCCAATAACCCTCAGGGTTACTCCTGGCTCTGCGCTCAGAAGTTGCTCCTGACAGGCTCGGGGATCATATGGGATGCTGGGATATGAACCACCACCCACTGCTTGCAAGGCAAACGCCCTACCGCTGTGCCATCTCTCTGGCCCCTCACTTCTCTATTTGAGGCAAGCTTCCTACCATGGACTGGTCCTCTTGTCCCTTATCTCTGGATACTTAGACCATACCCACTTATTTTTTTATATACCACAACTGAGTGTGATCTATCCCTCTCCCTCTGACTCATTTATTTCAGCATAATATCTTCCATATCCATCTATGTATAAGCAAATCTCATGACTTAATTTTTCCTAAAAGTTGCATAGTATTCCTTTTTGGAAATGTACCAGAGTTGCTTTATTTTCTCCTCCATTCTTGGGCACTTTGGATTGTTTCCAGATTCTGGTTTTTGTGAATAGCACTGCAATGAATTTAGGAATGGAGAGATATTTTCTGCACTTTTTTGGGTCCTTAGGGTATATCCCTAGGAGTGGTATTGCTCAATTTCTAGTTTTTTCTTGAGGAATATTAATATTGGTTTTCAAAAAGGCTGGACCAGATGACATTCCCACCATCAGTGAATGAGTGTCCCTTTCTCCCCGCATCCATGCCAGCAGTGGTTGTTCTTGTTTTTTGTGATGTGCACCAGTTTCTGTGGTGTGTGATAATATATCATTGTTGTTCTAATTTGCATCTCCCATCAGATTAGTGATGTGGAGTATTTTTTTTCTTGTGTCTTTTAGCCATCTGTATTTCTTTGAGAAAATGTCTATTGATTTCTTCTTTCCATTTTTGGATAAGATTAGATTTATTTTCTTGTTAAGCTCTACCAGCCTTGTAATCATAGCTATTAACCCCTATCAGATGGATATTGAATAATTTCTCCCATTCTGTGGGTACCTTTTATATCCTAATCACTATTTTCTTTGAGGTACAGAAGCTTCTGAGTTTAATGTAGTCCCATTTGTTTATCTGTCCTTTTACTTGTTTGGTCAGTGTGTTTCATCCTTGAAAGTGCCTTTAGCTGCAATGCCAGGGAGTGCTCTGCCTATGTTTTCCTCTAGTACCTTATGGTTTCAGGTCTTTTACTAAGATATTTAATCCATTAAAAAAAAAAACTGTTGGTGTTTTTATTATTTGTCATTTATGAATTTTCTTAAAGGTTAAGGAAATGTAAGACCTTGCTGCGTTTCTGTACCACAGTTAGATTTTCAGTAATCTTTTTAATATGCCTTGTTTTACAGTTTATATTAATGGCTGAAACTTGACCACACTTGCCGGTTGTATGGTTTTTCACCTGGATCCCATGTAGAATGCTTGATTCTTTCTACTCCTCTTACACATATGCTCTGGGCTGGGCACATGAAATCTTCAGTCATCGGGACTTGCTCTTTAAGTGGCTTGATAATGGGGTCACCAAATAATTAGAAATTCATCTTTCAGGGATTTGATTGAACTGTTCTGGAACACAGCATTGCACTTTGGGAACTTACAATCAAGTGACAGTGGCACCTTTTCCTTCAGGAACTTGTCCAGCTTTGCTTTTAAAAAAATGTCTTTTTCTTTTTTAAATACACACACAGTCTATAGGTCCAGTCTGCCCTTAAGGCTTTGTTTGGACTTAATGGGGTTCTTTCATCAATCACTTTAATTAAAAAAATGGCTGCAGCTCTAAGAACTCGTGTCTGATATATTTGCCTATGCTTTCAATTATAAGTGTATACTCTCTAATGCTCAGTTGTCGAATCTAAAGCAAAAAGAGAAGACTCCCTTTGTATGGATGGGGCTTGCAGATAGTGGATAGTGGTGGGGGACTGAAATTGGAAAAAATGCCTTTTTTGTGTACTAATTTATTAATAAATATTAGGTGTTTGTTAAAAAAGATATTTAATCCATTTTTTATTTGACTTGTGCATGGCATTAAAGAGAGGTCTGTATTTAGATTTTTTGTACTCAGTAGAGCAATTTTCCCAACACTTGTTGAAGAGGCTTTCCTTGCTGCACTTCATATTTTTTGCCTCTTTATAAAAGTTTAATTGCTTAAATACCTGAGGCTCAGTCTTGGAATATTAAAGTCTATTCCATAGATCTGAAGGTCTGTTTATATTTCAGCATTAGGCTGGGTTGTATTTCATTTGATTTGCTGGTACATTTGGTATGCTAAGGTTTTGTTGAAGATTTTGCATCAGTGTTTAACAGAGATATTGTTTGTAATTTTCTCTTTTGTTAGTATCACTGTTAACTTTGGGTATCAGCATAATAGCTTCATGGAAGATGTTAAGGAGGTTTCCTTTTTCTTTTGTAGTTTGGAAGAATTTTTTTTAATATCTTTATTTAAACACCTTGATTACAAATATGATTGTACAAAACACATGCACATTTACTTTGTCCCTCAAGATCCCAGATTGTAGTACATTATAACATTTCTTAGTAGTATACAAAGCAGTCTAAAGCCACAAAATTTATGTAAATCCTTTAACATTAAAGGCTATAGTATTGTTGACATAGTTAATCATAATACATTATTTCATTAAGGATGAGTCAAAGGAGCACAGCAAAGATGGTGTTAGTGTGACAATTGTTTGCATAGGCCTAGCAAAATATAGGGAACATGGAAAGAAAAAGCCTTGGCCTAAATAAAGAGACCTTGCCCCTGAAGTTTTCTGGCATAAGACCAACTCTTAGCTCCAGGCATACTAGGTTGTCCAACCCAAGTCATTGTCTGTAGTGCCAATACACTTTTATTTTTCACACAGTCACTGTTGTTGGTGTGAGATTTCTGTAGCTAAGGATCCTGGAATATGTCCATATCCTACATCAAAGTCAGGATGATGTGGAGCATCCTTTAGTTTCACTCATAATTCAGGGAGCTCAGTCCTGAAAGTAGATTGTTGTTAAGTCCTTTGGGTGTTAAAAGGAAGTCTCTGTTGAATAGGTCTATGCCAGAGTAGTGTTAGGGTCTTCCCTGGTAGAGTATTGCTTTCAGGTGATGTAGTACACAACCGTGGTTGTTTTGTAAATGGCATTTCTGGTTCAGGAGTAAGTGGACAATGCCTGTTTTCTTCTGAGGCCTGAGCCAGGTCTTTAAGACAATATTCAGGGTGTAAGGTCCCACTGCATTACAAGATTTGTGTGTTCACATCTCTATTAGATAAGAATGTGTTTGAATATAATTTCCCATTTTAATGTGCCTATGCAAAGGAAGAACAATGCCACATGGTGTGGTTAATGTGGTTAATGTTTTTTTTTTTTTGGCTGAAAATTCAAAATTAAGGTGTCAGCAAGGGGATTTATTTTGAGAATTCTATTTATGGATGATTACCTTTCCACTGTAACTTCACCTTGTCCTTTTTTTGTATCTTTGTCTTCAAATGAAAAAAGCAAAAAAACAAAAAACAAAAAACAAAAAAACAAACCCAAGTATGCTTGTAGTTCGGTTTCAGTCATGTAAAGAACAATCCCCTTTACCAGTGCAACATTCCCATCACCAATGTCCCAAATCTCCCTCCTCCCCATCTCACCCCCAGCTTCACTTGACACAGGCTTTCTACTTCCCTCATTCATTCACATTGTTATGATTGTTCTCAGTGTAGTTATTTCTCTTACTGTACTCATCACCCTTTTTGGTGAGCTTTGTGTTGTGAGAGTTTGGAAGAATTTAAGGATTAATGGCAGTAAATCTGTGAATTATTTATTTATTTATTTATTTATTTATTTATTTATTTATTTATTTATTTATTTATTTATTTATGAAATTCACCCTTAAACGCAGCTAGGCTTGAACTGTTACTCTTGGTGAGATTTTTAATTGCTCTTTCAATTTTCTTGCTTGTAATCAGACTCTATAGGCTATGGGCTTCTAGCTCATTGAATTTTTGGAGATTACATGCTTTTAGAAATCTGTCTTTCATAATTCAAAATAAAAAATTAAAAAAAAAAAAAGAAATCTGTCTATTTCTCCTACATCTTTAACTTAACAGAGCAAAGTTTATCATAGTAAGGCTCATGATGTCTTGGATTTCTATAGGTTTCCATATAATCCCTTTTATTTCTGATCCTATTTATTTGAGCACTTTCTATTTTTTCCTCTTGAATCTCCCTATTGTTTATCTATCTCATTTATTCTTTTGAAGAACCAGCTACTTGTTTCATTGATTCTTTGTTTTGTTTTCTTGGCTTCTATATCATTGATTTTTGCTCTGGTTTTTATTACTTCTCTTTCTGCTACTAGTGTTTGGGTTTATTTGTTCTTGGTTTTCCAGATAGTTAAGGTGTGCATTTAGGTTGTTGATTTTTTTCCTCTTTCCTTATATATGGCTATAGCACTATGAGTTTTTCCCTAACCAGTGCTTTTGCTGTCTCTCATAGAACCTGTCAACTTGTTTCTTCATTATCATTAATCTCAAGAAATATTTTTATTTCTTCCATGATTTCCTCTTTGATCCAGCTGTTATTAAGCAATATGTTGGTTAGTCTATAGCTTTTAGAGTTTCTCCACAGCTTCTTTTTATAATCAATTCCTATTTCGCTAGCATTGTTATTTGATAAGATCCTTGGTATGATGATAAGTTTGAGAATTTATGTAAGTTATGTTATAAGCTGTGATCTATTCTGGAGAAAGTTCCATGTACATTAGCTAGATACATCTATTCATATTTCTGATGTTGGAAGACCCTGTATAAATTAATTAGTCCAGCTCTTAGAGTTTATCATTTAAGGCTCTTCTGTCCTTACTGATATTCTGCCTTGTAGATTTATCTAGTGATGAGAATGACATGTTGAAATCTTCCTGTACTATAAATTTTTCATCCTAGTGTTTCTCTAGGTTTGTGAGCAAAAACCTTATAAGCTTTTCAGACCCACTATTTGGTGAATACATATTGATTAACTATAGTACTTCTTGACTTATTGTTTTGCTGATCAATAAATAGTGTTCATTCTTGACTCTAATTACATTTTTGAAACTGAATGCAATTTGGTCTGATATAAGCTATCCTACCTTTTTATTTTTTCAAGTGGCTTTGTATAATTGTTTTCTATCCATTTTCCTTGAGCATGTGTCTATCCCGATATTGCAGATGCAAATGGATGGGTTTTGTCTCCTTTTTCAGTTCTCCACTTTGTGCCTTTTGATAGAATATAGTTCATTGATATATGAGGAAATTATTTATAAAACTGTTGAACTTCTTACTGTGTAGGGTTACTGCTTCTACAAATGATTCATTTTTTTTAATTTAAAGAAAATACATCACACAGTTGACATAGTTGATCATAACATTTGTTTCTAGGTAAGTAAAAGCAAAGCTGTTGAAAAATACAGAAAAATTAAAATGTACAGTAAAAATAAAATGTACATTAGCAAGCACATTTGTGAAAATTATTGTATCAGCAAGGATGTCATTAATACAGTGGTAGAAGGTTTGGTAAGCTCCTGTTGTTAGTTGTACATTCTGTTAATTTGGGGTGTTCCAATAGAGATGACAGCATCAAACAAATTAAGATATCCAGAAATTAACAGCACTTTTATATACTACATATATACATATACTTAGTTGTCAGGCCTCCTGGAAGAAGAAAGATTTGGGGGGGGGGGCGCAGGATGGTGCCTGCAATCAATCCAAAAATCCTTGAGATAGCATCAAAAGTGGAGTAACTGAAGTGTGGTCACATTGATGTCCATGAAGGGAATTATAGAGGGTCAGTGATGAGACAGTGTATTCAGGATAATGGTTATTCTGGGTGATGTGGCAGTAAACATGGTTTTGGCAGAGTAGAGGCTTGGCACACCCTCTTCTTCTGAGATGACCAGCTTTGAATTGTGTTTTAGGCTGGTGTAGCCATACTCTTTCACAGCTTGGTTTACATCTCATTTGAGAAAAGAGTCTACGAAGCTGGCCTGGTTCCATCATAGCAACTGCATTTGTGGGTGTGGTTTCAAATCGTTAGTGTTTTACATAAGTGGCCTGTCATTAGTTCAGTTAGAGTTGGTTTGGTCACTCAAAATGATGCCAGTTCTCTTTTGTTTGAGATGTTCTTAATCCCTTCCTCTCATTTAAATTAAAGGTTTGCTGGGTAGTGTAATCAAGGTTGAAAACTTCTTTCATTCAGCAATTTGAATACTTCATTCCACACTTTTATTGCCTGGGCCATTTTATATGGGAGAACTGGTGCAATTCTTACGTTCTTTCCTTTATATTTAAGGTTTTCCTTTTCCCTTACTGCTTTATGAAGTTCGTTCTTCTTGGTTTTTGCCATTATAATATCTTGGGGTTATTGTGTTTGAGGGTATTTTGTTTGTACTTTTTGGTCTCTTGAATTGATGAAGCTGCCTCTTTCCAGAGAGTGGGGAAGTTCTCTGTCATTTTCTCTCCCACTACTTATTTTTTCCTTTCCTTTTTTCTTCATCTTCTGATATTCCTCTAGGAAATTATTCCTCTTGGCTTTTTCCATTAAGTACCATTAAAAACGATTTATTTTCTTTCATTCTATTTTTTTACTTCCTTATTAATGTTAGCTTATAATTTGTCTTTAGTTTGTCTATAGGTTCTCCCCTGTGTGATTTGGCTACTGTGGCTTGCTAGCATGTTCTTAGTTCCTTCAGTTCCATTTGTATGGATTCTCTCCTCTTCTGAAAGAATTTTTCTTTGAGTTGAAATTTTCATTTATTGACTGTTTAATTTCTTTGTTCAGCACTTCCCTAGTGTCTGTTGCCTACACATTGAGTGTTCATTTTATCTCTTCATCAACTAGGCTTAAATGCTTTGATGAACTTGCAAATTTGCCTAGATTTCTCTCCCTATCCACAACTGCAGTTGACCTTTGTTAACCCATTTTTCTTTGCATTTAGTTGGTGTTAATGGCAGAATTTCAGGTTTCTCATTACTTAGGAAGTGATCTGTTTAATTCTTTCTACCAAAAGGTATCTAATGATAAAACTGCATTTCAGGTTATTTATCTAACTGTGCAGGGTTATTTGAGTATGCTATGAAAACTTTCAATTAGGGCCCGGAGAAATAGCACAGTGGCGTTTGCCTTGCAAGCAGCCGATCTAGGACCTAAGGTGGTTGGTTTGAATCCCGGTGTCCCATATGGTCCCCTGTGCCTGCCAGGAGCTATTTCTGAGCAGACAGCCAGGAGTAACCCCTGAGCACCGCCGGGTGTGGCCCAAAATCCAAAGGAAAAAAAAAAGAAAACTTTCAATTAGTTATTATTTTGGGTTGACTGAATTTTGAGGCTGTATACTGTCTGAGAAATCAAAGTACTCTGACCCACCTGCTTGGAAATAGGAGCTATATGTTGGAATATGCAGACACATTAGTGTCCATGTAATTTTGGAGCCAGAGGGCAGACTGATGTTAGAACTGGTATCTTTCTGACCCAGTGGGGAGGAGGGTGGCAGCACAGCTAAGGGTCTGGGGTCCCATGTTGGTAGACTGGCAGATTTATTTCAGCTCCAAGAGGGAAGGCACATGTAAAATATTATCACATAGGTTCAGAGAGCAGACAGATGTCAGAAATGGTGACTTTTTGGCCAGGAGCCTAGGAGAAGGATGGCCTCTGCAGCTAAAAGGTCTGGGATTCTATGTTAGTAGACTGGAGCATGCAGTTTCAGCCCCAGTAAGGCAGGTCTCATGCAAAGTGGGATATAACTGGGTATAGAAGGCAGACAAATATCAATATTGGCTACTTTTTGACCCATGATCTTGGGAAGGGTGGCAGCACAACTAATGGTTCTGAAGTCCCAAGTTGTTACAATGGAATATGCAGTTTCAGCCCCCTAATAGCAGGTCTCTCCAACAGCATGGTGCAGTTGGGTTCACAGGGCAAACAAATGTCAGAACTGACAACTTTATGAATCATATTTTGGGTAAAGGGTGGAGCACAGCTAAAGAATATAACATCATTTATAGATTGAACCAAGCAGTTTTAGCTCTAGGAAGGCTGATATACCTAAAGTGTGACACATCTGCTCAGAGGCAGACAAATATAAATAATAGTGACTTTCTGGCCCAGAACCTTAGTGGGAGGGTGGTGGCAAAGCTGCAATCCCACATTGATAGACTGGAGCAACTTGTTTCAGCTCCAGGCATACAGGTCCTACCCACTGCATAATAGCCCTGTGTTCAGATGACAGACAGACATAATAACTGGTAACTTTCTAGCTCTGGGATGTGAGAGAGGAATGACAGCATAGCTAATGGATATGTGGTCTCAAGTTGGTAGTCTGGAACATGCAGACTAGAAATTTAGGTCCCAACCAAAGCATGACCCTCCTGGGTTCAACTGCAGAGAGACATCTGAACTGAAAACTTTCTGTCTCAGATGTTTTGGAGGAGTTGATGGCACAGCTAAATGGTCGAGGGTCCTTTTTTGGAAGGACTTTTGTGGCAATTTTTGGCTCCAGGAGGGTAGTTCCCATTGACAGCATAATACCCTTGGGTACAGGGTAAAAAAAATCATCAGATTTGTTGATACTTTGGTCCATGGGTTCAGGCTAAAAGCTGAGGAGCCTCTAACAGGTGTGGGGTTCCATGTTGGGAGAATGGAACATGGTATTTTAGTACCAGGTGTCCCATCATGATTATCCTGAATTAAGAGAACAGAAATGTGTCAGGCTGAATACTTTATGGCCCTAGTGCTTGGAGTGGGGTAGTTAAGGGGAGCACTTAAAATTTCTGTAACCCAAATTGATAGACTGGAGCATATAGTTTCTGCTACAGAAGGGAAGATCTCACCACAGCAGAGATGTAACTTGTGGAGGGACTTGTGGAGAAGATTGTGGTAGAGGCCTGCGGTTTTAAATTTGTGGACTAGATAATGTTGTTTTTAGCTCTAGGAAGGCAGGTCACAATTGTTGAATAACAGCCCTGGATGGAGCTGGATGAAGGTGAAATAGATGGAGGAGCCTTTCTCCTCTAGCCCAGGTCACGCATCTGCAACCCGCTTCAGTCGGCAGGTCTGCAGGTTCAGGATAGCAGTGAGGAAATGATCCAAAGACAGGTTTCAGGAGACATCAAATTTATTCAGACCCTAGCCAACACATGTGGCTCCTAAGCTTAAACCTTTTATGCTGGGTCCCTAGTCAGCCCTGACATTTCAACCTCTTTCTGCTATCTCTCCTCCTCCTGCTTCCTCCTACATCTCCTGCTGAATCTCTCTCAATTTTCCTTCCAAATCCCCTTCCTGTCCCTGAGGCAAAAGACCCCTCCCAGAAATAGGCAGGTCTTACTAGCAGGTAAGGTTACAATGAAAGATGGGGGTGGGGTGACAACAATCACAGAGTGATGCACCTGGGTTCAGAACACAGACAGACATCCGAACTATCAACTTTTTGTCCCAGACACTGTCAGGTGGTTCTTGGTACAGGCTGATTGTGGGGCCTAGGAGTGGCCTTGCCCCCACTGATTGCCTGGCATAGGAGTGGTCTGGCCTCATACAGGTGTAGTTTGATTTCTGGACCTTGGAGGGGCCTGGCCCCACACATGTTTAGCCCAATTGCTAGGCTTAGGAGAGGCCTGATCCTGCAGAGATGTAGACTGATTTCTGGATCTAGAAGCACCATCATTCCACATAGGTGCAGTCTGAATCCCAAGAAAGGAGCAACTTGGCCCCACACCTGAGTTGCCTGATTGCCTGACCTGGAAGCATCCTGGCTCTACATAGGTGCAACCAGATTTCTGGGTCTAGGAAGGGCTTGGCCCCACATAGGTGCAGTTTGATGCTGGTTATAGGAGAGATCTGGCACACAGATGTGCAACCTGATTTCTGAGTCTAGGAATGGCCTGTCCAGTAAAAGGTGCAGCTTAATTGCCATGCCTTTGTGGGCTGTACTTATGTACTTATGTACCTGATTGCCTTAACTAGGAGTGGCATGGCTCCACTTATGCCAGGCCTAGGAGGTATTTGGCTTCACAAAAGCGAGCTTTATCAATGTGTCTAGAAATGGCCTGGCCCTGCACATAGGCATCCTGATTACAGGGCTTTTGAGCCTCCTGGCCGGGCATAGCTGCAGCTTGTTTGGCCTAGATTCGAACTTCCTGGCCTAGCACAGGTGAAGACTGATTGTTGCATCTAGAAGCAACCAGGCCTGGAATAAGTGCCTCCTGAATGCAAGGTCAAGGAGAGGCCTAGACTCGCATAGGTGAAGCCTAATTGCTAGGCCTAGGAATAACCTGGCCTGCACAGGTAAAGCTTGATGGCGGCCTAGTGGCTGCCTGGCCCCACACAAGTGAAGCTTGGTTGCGGCTAAGAGAGGCTACGTCAAACACAAGTGCAACCTGATTGCCTGGTCTGGAGCAACTTGGCTGCCACAGATGTGGCCTGATTATTGTGTTCAATGGAGTAGCCTGGTTCTGCACAGGTGGAGCCAATTGCCAGGCCTAGGAGAGTCCTGATTCTACACAACTGATTAGAGACCTAGAAATGGCCATGCTCCCAAAAGGTGTGACCTTATTTTTTTGGCTTGGGAGGGGACTGATCTCACACAGGTATAGACTGATTATTGCTCTAGGAGAGCCTTATTCACACGGATGCTGCCTGATTTCTGGGCCTAAGAGCTGCCTGGCCCCGCATATATGTAGCCTGATTGCCTGACCTGGGAGTGCCTGGCCCTATGCAGGTGTACCCTGATTTCCCAGCCTAGGAGATGCCTGACCCGTCCAAGTAAAGTTTGGCTCTTCACATACACAGCCTGATTCCTGGATCTAGATTCAGCTTGGCCACACATTGTTGCAACCTGATTTCAGGGCTTAGGTCCTCAACTAAGCCTGTAACAGGGGGAAGTCTGATTGTGGGACTTCAGTGAGGCCTTGCCACTCATAGGTGCTGCCTGATTGCCTGGTCTTGGAGCATGCTGACACCCTACATCTCCCACAGGTGCAGACTGATTGCCAGGACTAAGGAGCAACCTGGACCACATAGATGCTGCATGACTGCAGGGCCTAGAAGTGGCCTTTCCCCACACAGTGGGTGAGGCCTGATTGCTGGGTTTAGGGAGCAATCTGGCTCTACACAGGTTTAACCTGATTGCTGGGTCTAGGAGCAGCCTCACCTTGCATAGGTACAGTCTGATTCCCAGTCCTAGGAGTAGCCTGTTTGGAAACGGGTACAACCTGATTGTTGGCTCTGGATTGGACTGGCCTTGCAGAGGTGTAGACTCATTGTAGGACTCATGGGTGTCCTGGCTCTAAACAGGTATGGCCTGATTGCCAAGCATGGAATATCCTGGCCTTGCACAGGTGCAAACTGACTGCAGGGCCTAAAAGGCCTGCTCCTTCACAAGTGTAACTTCATTTTCAGGACTAGGAGAGCCTACCTCTACACAGGTATAGATTGATTACCAGGCCCATGAACTGCTTTATCTTACATAGGTGCAGTCTGATTGCTGGGGCTAAAAGCAGCCTGGATGGGAACAGGTGCAGCTTAATTGTCAGGCATAGGTGCAACCTATGCAAATTGTCACACAGTTGCAACCTGATAGCAGGACCTCAAACAAGTGTGCTCTTATTGACAGACCTAGGGGTTTTCTGGCCCCACTCAGGTACAAGCTGAGTGCCTGACCTGGAAGCAGCCAGGTCCCACACAGGTGTAGCCTGATTGCTGGAAAGATGAGCTGTCTGGCCTTCAAGATGTGCAGCTTCATTGCCAAGCCTATGAGCAGTCTGGCCCCACACAGGAGCACCCTAATCCTGCACATTTCTAACATAGAAAAAATTGTGTTTCCTTTCCCCTGTAGTTTATGATTAAGCTGATTTAGATGTAAAGTAACATCCACCATGAAATACAGGTTTTGAATCCACTGATCGTTTGTTAATTCTGGATAGTGAACACCTTTCTCAAGGAAAAATGCTTTGATTTCTGATAATAAGGAAGCAGAATGTTTCAAAACATTTCCTCTTGATAATCAAAATGTGCTGAAAATTTGAAACCCTACAATATGGAGATGAAACAAGTAATAGAGAAAAACCTTTTAACAATCTTTAAAAGCAAGAACAGTGTTCCAGAGAAAAGTAGTGATTTCACTGAAAGGAAAAAAAATCTATTGACACTTTAATGTGTGCTGCAAGAAACCAAACTAAAATACACACTAAAACAAAAACGGCACTTTGGTAAAGGCATATAATATATCATAAAGGAATTATAATATAGTGCCTGAAACATTTTAAAAATAACTTTTTTATTTAAGCATATTTGTTACAAAATTATTCATACTTGAGTTTCAATCATAGAATGTACACCACCCATCACCAATGCACTTTCCCCCACCAATGTCCATTGTCCTTGTTTCCTTCCCCTTCCCTCTCCTCTGCCTATGTCAGGGGCAGACATTTTGCTTTTTTCTCTCTATCTCTTTTTTCCTTCATGACACTGAGGTTCGCAAAATTTCCTTTATGACACCGTGGTTTGCAATATTGTTAATTAAAGGGTACCATGCATGTCACAATTATTTTCAGCATTCAGTTCTTGTCCACAGTGATATGTTCCAACTATCAATGTCATAATGTACCTTTCTCTATTCTAACTGAACTCACCACTTTTTATGGCAAGCTTCCTATTATGGACTAGTCCTCCTGTTCCTCATCTCTATTTTCTCTAGTCAGTGGTCCTCAAACTATGGCCCGCGGGCCACATATTGTATTTGTATCTGTTCTGTTTCTTCATTGAAAAATAAGATATATGCAGTGTGCATAAGAATTCGTTCATAAGTTTTGTTTTTACTACAGCCAGACCCTCCAATGGTCTGAGGGACAGTGAACTGGCCCCTGTTTAAAAAGTTTGAGGACTCCGATATTATAGCCATATTGCCATTTATTATTCTTATATGCCACAAATGATTATTCTGTGTCTACACCTCTCCTTCTGACTCATTTTACTCAGAATAATAATCTGATGTGTTGATGTATGTACAGATGATGCACTGTTCATGGCCCAGTGTTTTTGTGTAGTCACAAGAAACAGAAGTTGCACACCCATACATTGTATTCACTCATTGTATGATAGACTGGATTCAAAAAAACTCCCTGCTCAACTAAACTCTGTGACAGCTGACACAGTAAAGATAATTTGTGAAATTCACAATTGTGATCAAATCCAGGCTATTTACCACCCTGGGTGAGAGTATGGATGCCCACTACTAGCATCTTCTCCATGAAGAAGCAAAGTGGCTGTTCAGGGGAAGGGTGCTCTCTCGCCTTGTTGGCAAGAGGGAAGAAGTAGTACAGTTCCTGTGAGAGCAGAACTCTGACTTTGTACAGCCCCAGTTGGACAAGGAATGGGTAGCTAAGCTTGTGTATTTGGCAGACATTGTCCATTTTCTCTATGAATTTAATATTTCTCTGCAGGAGAGTTTCACAAGTAGTTTTTACAGTGAGACGTACGATGGATGTTTTCAAAATAGAATCTGATTCTGAGATAGCTGTGTCTGTGAAGGAGATATTGAAATATTTCCACTCTTGCAAAAAATTTCTGATTGGCACTTATGCAGAAAGTCATAGTGAATATGAAAAACAGCATTTAAGGGCATTAGCTCACAACTTTAATCATGAATGAGTACACTGAGTACATGAGAATCCACAGAAAAGAAAACTCAGGGTTGAGAATCCCTTCATGGAAGATGCCCCTCTTGTGCAAAATAAAATATGTGTTTTAAGATCACTCCAGGCACTGTATTTCTAAACCCCACCCAACCTGGCCCGAAGAAGCAGGGTAGCAGGAAAGAAATAATAAACCAAGCTAGCCAGGAAAGGATGATCATGGAGTCCATGGCCTTTATCTTGTACTCTCTGCCTTGAGCCCCAAAAGCTAGAACACCTCTTTCTTTATTAAAACCAATTCCCAATACCAGGAGGCTTCAGGTCAAGAGAGACAAAAGTACGTATTCAGTGGGCTTTTACATATCAAAGGAAGAGATTTAAGAAAGGATGATGATGACCTTGGGGGAACACCTTTGTTTAGGGTTGATACTGGGTATCATCTTACACTCTTGGAGCTGGCAGCAGGGGCTGCACACAGGGCAGGCAGGCACTGACAGAGGCTAGGAGCAGAGTCCTGACTTCTGGAGAGGCCACCCGGCACACAGAAGAGCCAAATTAAAAGTGTAAAGAGCCACATGTGGCTCGCGAGCCTAAGAGATACAGGGTTTCTCCACCCTTGAAGTTATTCTTGCATGTTCATTTACTCTTCCCTCGGTGCTTTTGTGTATAGAAGACTTCTGCTCTATCATGGTTGATAAAATCAGACCTCTGAATCAAGAGATCTTGGTATCTGCACAGGTCAAGGAATGGCGCTTATAATGAAGACTTTCTTTGCGGTTCTAGAAGTTCTGTTCCTTCACTGCCGTTTTAGTCCGTCTTCTGTAGTTGGTGGTCTTGATCATTGCGCTGATCCTAGGATGGAGCCTGGGATAGAGTCTTTTGTAATGTTTCCAGAAGACCCATTCAGTTGTAATTGTCTGAGTCAGACCCCCGGAATGAGAGATCTTGGTTGTTGGACAGATCGTAGACCAAAACCTAGGCTAGGGTTTTTTTTTTTTTTTTTTTTTTTTTTGTCCTAGGATAGAATCTGCCCAGTCATGGTTTTCACAGTCAGTCATCTGTAGATAGCTATCTTGGCTTCTGCACAGATCAAAGGGTGACAAGTCTTCTGATTTTGTCTTATCGTTAGATGGGAACACCTTTTCAATCTAATAGCTGTATATGTTACTGCAGGTCTCTTTGAGGTATATAAAAAAATAAAGGCTTTTGTGTTACATCTCTTCTACTCAATTTGTTTCTTTCTCCTTGATATACTCTGGAGCCTATGGTGTTTGAGATAGCTACCATTTCAATCATTGTATTTCTTCATGCAGTTATTCTAAATATCACATATAAGTGATTTCATTCTGTATTTATCCTTATTCCTCTGGCTTACTTCATTTAATATAATATCTTCTAGTTCCATCCATGTTACTGCAAATTTTATGATTGTATATATGCTCTACATCTTCAAGATCCACTCACCTGTTTTTGGACATCTAGGTTGATTTCAAGTTTTGGTTATTGTACTGTGTGCTGCAATACATCTTTTTGGATGAATGTTTTTCTGTCCTTGGGATAGATACCCAAAAGAGAGATTGCTGGGTCATATGGCAGCTCAATTTTTATTTTACTGAGAACCCTCCACTGTTTTCCATAGAGATTGTACGAGACAGCATTCCCATGGGCAGTGGATGAGAGTTCCTTTCTCACCACATCTCGGCCAACAGAAATTGTTCCCATTATTTTTGATACGCGCCATTCTCATTGGTGTAAGATGATATCTCATTGTTGTTGTTGCAACAATTTTTCATGTGTCTCTGTTGGCCATCTGTTGGTCTTCCTCAGAGAAGCATCTTTTCATTTCCACTCCCCATGTTTTGATTTTATTTTAGGTTTTGTGGAGATAACCTTTGTGAGTACTTTGTATATCGTAGATATCAAACCTTTATCTGATGTGTTGAGTAGAAAAAAATTTCCCAATAGTTAGCTGTCTTCTAGTTTTAGCCCATGCTTCTTTTGCTATACAGAAACTTTTTAGTATTTATATAGCCCCATTTATTTAGGTTTGATGCAACAGCTTTTGCCATTGGCGTCTTATCATCAAAGGCTTCTTCGATGTCTTAGTCTTGGAGTGTTCTATGTTTTCCTCAAGGAACTTCATAAATTCAGGTCTGATTTAAAGGTCTTTAATCCATTTTGAATAGACTTTATATGTAAGGTGTGAGATATGACTCAAAGTTGTGTTGACTGTATGGAAGGCAAGTGCCCTACCCTTTGTACTATCTCTCAGGCCCCATATTTTTATGAGCAAAATTTAACAGTACTTTAAATAGAATCATTATTGAGCCAAGAGGTCATTAATAGTCATTAGAAGAATATAATTAATGGAGTAAAATGTAATTATAATTTAAATTTAATATATATTTGATGTCAATTTTCTTGCATATCTGAAATTTGAATATTAATAAAAATTAATAAAAAAGAATTTTATTGGTAATATGGTAATAAAATCAGTCAAACAGAATGACTATGAAGAATCTGATTTGTTGACAAGATTGGGACTTAGATAAGATGTATCTATGATTATTATAACAAACTGGATGACTCTAAATATGTAAATATTCTTATGTATGAGAATCTAGGAATCTAAAGCAAAGAATTAGCAGTTTTGTTTATATTTCAATCTCTAAGGAAAAATTGATTTCATGTTTTTGCTAGATTCTGGTAATCAATATTTATGTAGTGTATTTATTCTCATGTCTTCCTTTTGGTATATTAACATCTTCATAAAATAAACTTTTTGTGAGTTTGCATATAGATGCATATATTTATATTTAATTTCAAAGCCTATCTAAACAATTCAGAGTAAAATTCTCCTCTCATAAAGCTCAATTTGATCACGTATCTTTGTTGTTGTTTTGTTTTTGAGTCATACCCGGCGGTGCTCAGGGATGTACCTGGCTCTAAGCTCAGAAATCACTCCTGGCAGGCTCGGGGGACCAGATGGGATGCTGAGATTCGAACCACCGTTTTTCTGCATGCAAAGCAAACATCCTATCTCCATGCTATTTCTCTGGCCCCTTGATCATGTATCTTAACATAAAAGGATTTTAATAGGTTTGAGGTTCTATAATATAGACTTATGCTTTATTAATAATTTTTCAAACTTAAGGTAAAGTCTAAATAATAATTTAGGGGTTACTTTTAACATTGGGGAACAGTCAACATTAAAAACTAAAGCACAATGGCTTTAGATAGATTTTAGATCATTTGTAAAGAGATTAATAAACCATTAGCAATCAAGTTACATTGTGAATTCCAAAACATTTCCAAGTGAGCATTTGAGAGATTATTGTCTGATACAGCTATGAACTAGATTGCTAGAAATCTAAATGAAATTTAAGTATCATATAACATCAAATAACACCAATATATGCCTTTCAGATCTATATCTAAGAGCTAAGAACTGAGGGTAAAAGAGTTAAATGGGAAGAAATAACAAATTGGGAGTGAGAGAGTGAAATTGAGAGGCTATATATGACAGGGGGAAAGACAACATACAATATAGACATTACATATATCACAGACTGACATTAGACAGATATCATGTGCACATATAGACAGACACTGAAGATCGATCCATGGGTTACAGTTGAAAAGCTAACCCAAGTGAAATGGGACAGAATGCTTAAGAAATATAAAGCCTAAAAGTCAAATGGAAAGGTTTTTCCATTTTCTAGGCCAATCATGATTGGTGAGGGTAAACTTTACTGAAGCAATGCTTCATGGATTAGAATGTGTATAGAGCATTCTTAAAAACAATAATAATTTTCAAATCTATAAAACTAAATGATCTGGTAATGAGCACTGTAAGAGGAATCTATTCAGTGGTCCTCAAACTATTGCCCATGGACCACATATTATATTTGTATCTGTTTTGTTTCTTCATTGCAAAATAAGATATATGCAGTGTGCATAAGAATTCGTTCATAAGTTTTGTTTTTACTACAGTCAGACCCTCCAATGGTCTGAGGGACAGTGAACTGGCCCCCTGTTTAAAAAGTTTGAGGACCCCTGGTCTATACCATAAAATATTGTTTAGCTGATCTTGAGCATCCAATTTCCTTTTCTAAAAGCATTCTAAAATTGTGAGCATTATGGCATAATGGTAAACTACCTGCAATTGAAAACAGATCGCAATAACATTCAATAAACAAGCTCTGTAACAAGAGATCATGACATGCAGTTGCATATTCCATTGCTATCTGTGGACATATATTAACAGGCATAATCAAATAGAAAAATGAATATATTACAATTTTTGTCATGACATTATCATAATGATCCCTGTCTTCTGAGTCTAATATAGTATAGTATTGCATTGCTATGTTGGCGAGGTGACCAACCAATATCTATAAGTACCACTATAGACAAAAAGATCAAGGAGTTATTATGACATAGTAAAAGTAAGACATTAAAGTTACTAATAGTGAGCACTGTAGCAGGAGTCCAAATGCTTCCAAAAGCATTCTGTACCCATTTCTGTGGATAAAAGCATTAGAACATTATATATGTATATATATACATATATATCAGTTGATTGGACACCTGCACAAACTAAACAGCTGTATCCATTCATAACAGGAGACTTTAATCCATTGACATTTAAGGACACTATTGACAGAAAGGGCTGTTGTGCCATTATATTGTATAAGGGTTGTTGTTGTTATAATTGGGGATTTGGTTTGTGTAATTGCTTTTTGAGTAGTTTGATTAACACAAATATTGCAAGTTCTTTTTTATCTGAAAATGTTTTTAACCCTCCCTCCCATGTAAGTGAGAGTTTTGCTGGACAGTAGATTCTAGGTTGAAAGTTTTTTTCTAAAATTGAAAGCAATTTTAGATTGCTTTTAGGAAAGAAAATTGGATGCTCAAGATCAGCTAAACAATATTTTATGGTATGGACTCCTCTTACAGTGCTCATTACCATATTATTTAGTTTTATAGCTTTGAAAATTATTATTGTTTTTAAGAATGCTCTATACACATTCTAAAAATGAAATGAAAGAAAAAAGTTTGAATATGTCATTTCACTTTTTTCTTGCCTGGATTGTTTCAAATGGAAGATCTGGTTTGATTTTTTTTTTCGGGCCACACCCATTTGATGTTCAGGGGCTACTCCTGGCTAAGCACTCAGAAATTGCCCCTGGCCTGGGGGGACCATATGGGACGCTGGGGGATCGAACCACGGTCCTTTCTTGGCTAGCACTTGCAAAGCAGGCACCTTACCTAGCACCAACTCGCCGACCCCTGGTTTGATTCTTACAATGTTTCCTTTATACTTGAGGTTTTTTCCCCCCGACCTACTGCTTTAAATAGTCGACTTTTCTCTTTGTTTTTTTTTTTTTTTTTTTTTTTTTTTTTGCCATTTGGATTACCAAATGCCTTGGTATTGTTATGTTATTTATGGTCTATTTTGATTGGCACTTTTTTGCCTCTTGGATTTGTAGAGAAACCTCTTTCCCAAGGGTGGGGAAGTTTTCTGCTATTATCTCCCTCACTACTTGTTCTTCCTCTTCTGGAATTTTTATAATTAGGAGATTACTTCTCTTGTTTTGTTCATTAAGTACCTTAAGTTTTTTTTCATTGTTTTGTTTCTCATTTCTTTATTGATTTCTTTGTCACTGCTGGCTTGTAATTTTTCTTTGAGTTTATCTATGCGTTTTTATTTTCATGTGTGTAATTCTACTATGGCTTGCTAACCTGTTCTTTAGTTCCTTCAGTTTAATTTGGATAGATTCTCTCTCTCATATTCTGAAAGAGTTTTTCTTTGAGTTGATTGAATGTTCATTTGTAGATTACTTAATTCACAGTCTAGTGATTCTTTGATTTTTGTTGCTAAAACATTAAGCATTGACTTTAGATCTTCATCTACAAGGGTCAGGCATTTTGAGGGGCTTAGAAGTTTGCCTGGGTAATTTGCCTTGATATCCCCAATTGCAGTTGTCTTTCTTAGTTTACCTATGGTTCTTTGCATTTAATGAGTTGGAATATTGGAGTTTCAGGTTGTTTAAGAAAGTGATCTATTGAATTGATTGTATAAAAGATGGCTAAAGGTATATATGCTTTAGGGGTTATTTTCCTAAACACAAGAGGTTATATAAGTATGATAAAAATATTGCCAACTAGAGCTGGTGAGATAGCATGGAGGTAGGGTGTTTGCCTTGCATGCAGAAGATCAGTGGTTTGAATCCCAGCATCCCATATTGTCCCTCGAGACTGCTAATAGCAATTTCTGAGCATAGAGCCAGGAGTAACCCCTGAGCGCCGCTGGGTGTGACCCCAAAACCAAAAAAAACATTGTCTACTAATTTGTTGGTTTGTTCAACTGAGTTTTAAAGTTGTATATTTTATAATAGAAAGAAGTGTTAGGTCCAATCTGCCTGAAAATATCTGATATAACTTGAAATGTCTAGTACCTTTGGGAAATAGAAGGTTGATTTGAGGGACCATATTTATTTTACTTTTTGATTGTTTCCAACCTTTCTCTCTGGATCTATTTTTATTGTGTGAGTTCAAGTTTGTTTTACATTAACAGAGAGTTTTAGCTATTTTTCATCAAAGAGCCGAATGTTGTTTCCTGTTACATTTATCACCTGTATGATTTTAAGGGAGGTGGACACACCATGATGCTTAGATTATTCTTCTGATTCTGAAATTAAGAATTGATTCAGGAATTAGTCATGGGTAATATATGTAGTACTTGCAATTGAGCCTAGGGCTTCCACTGGAAAAGAATACTCTGTCCAATGATATATCTCTAATCAGAGGTTAAGAGATCTCCATTGAGATTTCTCTCTAATCATTTCTCCATTGAGATATCTCCTAAGCAGAGATGTCTCTCTGACTCCACAGAGTTTTTTTAAATTTTTTATATCTTTATTTAAACACTTTGACTATAAACATGATTGTAGCTGGGTTTCAGTCATATAATGAACACCTCCCCTTCACCAGCACAACATTCCCATCACTAATGCCCCAAATCTCCCACCTTCCTACCCCCGTGCCTGTATTTGAGACAGGCTTTTTACTTCCCTCATTCATTCACAGTGTTATGTTAGTTGTCAGTGTAGTTATTTCTCTAACTGAATTCACCATTCTTTGTGGTGAGCTTCATATCATGAGCTGGACCTTCCAGCCCTCAGATATATTGTCTCAGAGTTATTACAAAAATGTCTTTTATTTTTTTTAAATCCATAGATGAATGATACTATTTTGTGTCTATCTCTCTCTCTCTCTGACTTATTTCACTCAGCATAATAGATTCTATGTACATCCATGTATAGGAAAATTTTATGACTTATCTTTCCTGACAGCTGCATAATATTCCATTGTGTATACTACCACAGTTTCTTTAGTCATTTATCTGTTAAAGGACATCTTAGTTGTTTTCAGAGTCTGGTTATTGTAAATAGTACTGCAATAAATATTGGTGTGAGGAAGGAATTTTTGTGTTTTTGTATTTTTGTGTTTCTAGGGTATATCCCTAGGAGTGATATAGCTGGATCATATGGGAGCTCAATTTCCAGTTTTTTGAGGAATCTCCATGTTGTTTTCCATAAAGGCTGAACTAGACAGCATTCCCACCAGCAGTGAATGAGAGTTCCATTCTCTCCACATCCTCTCCAGCACCGATTGTTCTTTGTGATGTGTGCCAGTCTCTGTGGTGTGAGATAATACTTCATTGTTGTTTTGATTTGCATCTCTCTGATGATTAGTGTTGTGGATCATTTTTTCATGTGTCTTTTGGCCATTTGTATTTCTTCTTTGACAAAGTGTTCATTTCTTCTCCCCACTTTTTGATGGGGTTAGATGTTTTTTTTGTAAAGGTATTATATATTTTGAATATTAGCCTCTTATCTAATGGGTATTGGGTGAATAATTTCTTCCATTCAGTGGGTGACTCTTGTATCCTAGGCACTACTATTTTCTTTGAGGTACACTCAGAGTTTTCAAGAGAAGAATTTAGTTGTCATTTAGTGATGTTCATATTTTCTTTTCTCTATTTTAATACATATTTAGAATTTCTTTTTAAAAATTTTTCAGTTGACCTTTGGTTTTCATGGGATGCTGTTCAATGTACTTATAGAGCTAGGGTATATGTGACAAACGTCCTCAACTTGTTTGCTTAAATTGTGTGTGTGTGTGTGTGTGTGTGTGTGTGTGTGTGTACTTGAAGAGGATCAGGCCACATACTGCAGTACTCAAGGACTACTTTTGTTCTGTGGGCAGGGATCAATCCTGTTGGGAAGTGGAGACCATATGTAGTGCTATGGATTGAACTAGATTTGGTCACATTCAAGAATTCAAGACATGTATCTTGTACACTATATTATTGTTCTGGCCCCTTTTGAAAATGTTTTCATCATCCCTAAATATGAGTGAATGGCCTTCATGTTGGAATTTTGTTTTGATTTTGGGCTACACCTGGTGGCATTTAGTGTCTCTGCACTCAGAAATTACTCCTGACAGGTTCTGGGACCATATGGGATATGGGGATTAAATCCCGATTGGCTATGTGCAACGCCTACCCACTGTGCTATCTCTCTAGCCCTGCTTGTAGGAATTTTTATCATTAATTTGAGGGTATTTTCTTTTTTTTTTTTTGGTTTTTTGGGCCACACCCGTTTGACGCTCAGGGGTTACTCCTGGCTATGTGCTCAGAAATCGCCCCTGGCATGGGGGGGACCATATGGGACGCCGGGGGATCGAACCGTGGTCCTTCCTTGGCTAGCTCTTGCAAGGCAGACACCTTACCTCCAGCGCCACCTACCCGGCCCAATTTGAGGGTATTTTCATGCAATATTTTAAAATTACAAATTACTTTGCTTAAAGACTATGCTTTATATAGTTTCAATAATATGTATCTTTCAGCCACTCTTATACCAATCCTACTACCTGTTCCTTTCATCATTGTCTCTGAATTGTCACTCCTTCCCAAGACTGCCCTTTTGCTAGGCAATTTTTTTCTTTAGAAATTTCTAAAGTTTCATTATATAATTTTTTAAATTTTGGTTTTTGGGTCTAAAGTTTCATTATATAATTTTTTAAATTTTGGTCTTTGGGTCACATCCGGCAGTGCTCAGGGTTACTCCTGACTCTATGCTCAGAAATCGCTCCTGGCAGGCTCGGGGGGCCATATGGGATGCCGGGATTCGAACCAATGACCTTCTGCATGAAAGGCAAACACCCTACTCCATGCTATCTCTTTGGCCCCTCATTTTTTATTGTGATAGAATTCTAATGTTCTTTCTATTATATGTACAGCCACTCTCTCTTCTGATCTCTAAAGTTTCTGTGCATCTCTTTTTGTCACAATTTTGATTACAATGTGTATTGTTGTTCATCTGTTAATTTTTGTTGGTTCTTGTAGTGTCCTATAAGAACCAGTTCATGATCTCCTTCAGAGTTGAGAAAAATCTCAGCTTTAATTTCCTCAACTAGCTATGTTCACCCCCCCCCCCAATTATCGCTTTCTGCCCCTTCTTGAATTCCTATTATTTTGAAGTTGTTCATTCATTTCTTTTTTTTGGGGGGGTACACCCGTTTGATGCTCAAGGATTACTCCTAGCTAAGCACTCAGAAATCGCCCCTGGCCTTGGGTGGGGACCATACAGGACGCCGGGGATCGAAACCGCAGGTTCTTCCTTGGCTAGCGCTTGCAAGGCAGGCACCTTACCCTCTAACGCCACCTCTCTCCGGCCCAAATTCTTTTATTGTCTAATATATCTTTTAAATATTCTTCATTTGACTTTGTCCTATTTTCATGACCTCTTCTATCAGGCTGATGCCTTATACCTTGCTTTCAAGATCACTGATTAGATTTTTATTTCTTCTTCTTCTTTTTTTTTTTAGATTTTTATTTCTTTCATTCTGCTGGTAAGACCCATTACTTTTAACATTTGACACTTTTGATGTAGAGATAGATCGAGGGTCATTTACATTCCAGGCAAATGTTTTAATCACCCTGAACTATCTCTCAGGCTCCAAGTTACAGTACCTTTAATTTGTATCCACTCTGTTTCTTCTTAATAAGTCTCTCATTTTTTCCACAAAATTTAATTCAGGATATCAATCTTCTGTTCAAATTATTGCCCAAGATCTTTTTGTCATAAGGACATATCGTTTTTTCTAAAATATTCTTTGAATAAATTTAGAAAAATCTGATATAATTGAAGATATTCACATAATTTTGCTGCCATCTATTGATGAGACTGAGTTACTTCACCTTTTTTTTTCTGGTTTCTGTAGTGCAAGCAGCGTAGGTGTGTAGGCAGAATATACCACCCTTAGTTCCATTAGATGGAATACTCAATTTTGGATTTTTTATTATCTCTTCTTTGTAGTCATGTTTTTCTTAGAATTGAAAACATATGGGATTTATAGGTATGTTTCAGAAGTTCTAAAACCCAAAAAGCGTAAAATATTTATTTTCTAGTGTGTTTGTTATTATCTCCAGGATATGCTGTACACCAAAACATATAACAAGTTTCCATAGGGACAAACAAATATAAACCATATTAATTAACTTTTCAGAAAAAGTGCTATAAATATATAAATTATGAAAAGATATATAAAAAACATCAGTATTTCTATATGAAAAAATATATCATCAAACTTACAATAAATCAAGAAAGAACTTAAATGAACAAATAGAAATATTTCTTAAAGTGGACTAGAATGAATACACAAATCTTTTTTCTAGTCTATGTAGTCCTGATAAGTAAGGGCTATGAGGCATAAGAAGAAATATTGAAGTTCATAATTATACAAATTGCATTTTTGAATACCAACAAAATAGAAAAGAGATAACAGAATATTAACAAAATGAAAGTGAAATTACATCAATAAGTTAAAACACAAAAAGAAATTTGAAATTAGTTTAAGGAGAATCTGATCCTGCTATGCTGTGAAAATTAGCTCATTCTTAGGTTAGAGACTGGGCCCGACTCATGACCATTCTGTCAGCCCGAACATATGTGGGTGACCTGTATAGCAAGACCTTCCTTTTCTCCCCCCTAAATACCCTGAGCACCTAACTGCCTGCAAGTCTGGGAAACCCTATAATTCTGCTTGAATACCATAGGAGTCAGAAACAAAATAGAAGAATTTATAACTGAAATCTAAGATATCTTGAGACCTTACTATGTTTATCTCTACTTTGTTCAACTGGTGAACTTAGAAGAAATGGAAAGATTTCTAGAAAGATATATTTCAAAAGTGAAAGAGAGGGAAGCAGAAAGTAGGTCAATCTCAAGCCAGAAATTTAAAATAATACTTAAGAATCCCTCCAAGAATAGATGGTCCAGAAGGCCTTACAAGTGAGTTTGAATACCATTTATCATAAACCTTATCAAAATACTGAAGCAACTATAATACTCCATAACACCCTATACAAAGCTAACATTACACTGATTTCAAAAATTGTGTAGTTACTATAAGAAAGGAAAATTTCATACCATTGATGAACAGTGATGTAAAAAAATCTCCAACACAATTTACCAAACTAATCTAATAGCACATCAAACATCATGCACCACAATCAAGTGAGTTTAATTGGAGAGATAAAAGGTTGGTTTAATATATGAATTAATGTCATGCATTAATGTCATGCATAATATATACTGAAAGGAAAGAAAAAGTATATGGTCAAGGGTAGAGCAATAGTTAAGTGGATAGAGCACTTGTCTTACTGTGGCTGACCGGGTTCAATTCCTGGCATTGTATACAGTCCACCAAGCACTGCCAGGAGTAATCCCTAAAAGCAGAGCAAAAATAACCTTTGAGCATTACTAAGTGTGGTTCCCAAACAAACAGAGAAAACCTTTAACAAAGATCCAGCACCCATTCATGATAAAAACCCTGAATAAAATAAAGAAAAAAATTTTTTCTCAAGATATTATCAACTGTCTATAATAATCTCAAAGCTAATATTAGTTGTAATGGTAAAAATCTAATAGTATGCTGATATTTTGTTTGTTTTGTTTTGTGTTTTGGCCCACACCTGGCAGTGCTCAAGGATTACTCCTGGCTCTAGTTCGGAAATCAAGAAAAATGCAAACAACCTTATCAGAAAACAAGGAAGAGATATTTAAGAGATACTTTCTCAAAGAAGACATGATAAGCATAGAGAAAATGTTCATCTTCACTGGTTACCAAAGAAATTTAAATAACAACAAAAAAGATACTATATCATATTAGTGAAAAGTCTACATCTGTTATAGAATTTATGGAACAAAAACCAGTGTTTATAGAAATCTCACCCAGTAATTCCACTCTAGGGTATCCAGTACCAGAATATCAAAATATTAATTCCCAACAATATACTCACATCTGTTTATTTTGTCATATACCACAATAAATAAAATTCTGGAAACAATCCCAGTTCCTAGTAACAGATGACTAGGTAATAATATTTTGTAGAGATGAACCTATGCGAAAGTAAATTAAAAGTTGACCATAAATTGTAGAGACTTAGGGTTGGGATCATGTTAAGTGTATAAAGTCAACAAAAGATCTGTGCTATATCTCCAGTCCCAGTAAGAAAAATGAAAAAGCAAATATACAAGTAATAGATGGATTCATTTATTATTGGAGTACAAGGAAACAAAGCACAGTATTACACCATCCCTAATGGAAACAAGCTCAGGAATTTTGCCAACAGAACAGGCATCTGAGATTACAAAGGAAGAGACCATGGGAAAACAGTGGAGATATATTCACACTTTGGTGCCAAGACTTTCGAACTAGTAAGTTTATTAACTAGAGTATGTTAAAATTAAAATTATGTGGAAATGTTCACCCCTGAACCAGGGAAGCCATCCACGAAACATCCAAGTTTGTCTATAACATCACCTGGAAGCAATCCTCTACCACGGAAGACCCTACACTGCTCAGACATCGACCTGCTCAAAAGAGACTTCCCTTAACACTGAGACTTAACAACAACAACGAACTGCTTACAGGACAGGGCTCCCTGCATTGCCCTTTGATTGTGAGGTAAAACGAGAGGACGCTCCACATCCTGACTTCAATGTAGGATATGCAGATTCCAGGATCTTTAATACAGAAACATGATACCAACAACAGAGACTGTGTGAAAAATAAAAGTGTGTTGGCACTACAGACAATGTCTTGGATTGGACGATCTAGCTTGCCTGGAGCCTAGAGTTGGTCTTGTGCCAGGAAACTTCAGGGGTCTGGTCTCTTTGTATTTAGGCCAAGGTTATTTCTTTCCATGTCCCTCATATTTTGGTGGGCCTATGCAAACAACAATTGCCACTCTAACACCATTTTTACTGTGCTCCTTTGACTCCAATCCTTAAAAAGAACCCACTTAAAATTTGAGGTTAACTTAAGCTAATATGCATGTATATGGAATGTAAAAAAATACTATACCTGTAATGTTTAAGGAGTTACGTATGTTTTATGGCTTTAGATTGCCTTGTGTGCTGTTAAGAAATATTATAATGTGTTACAATCTGGGGACTTGAGGGACAAAGTAATTACATGGATTCTGTCTTATTTATCTTAATATTCTTTGGCTGAAATTTCAAAGTTAAGATATCAGCAAGGGGACTTCTGAGAATTATGTTATGGGTGATTGTCCTTCCACTGTAACTTTACCTTGTCCTCTTTCTTTGCATCCTTGTTCTCATAATTAAAAATAAAAAATTAAAAAAAATTATGTGGAAATCGTTGGCAATTATGTTATCTCAATAAAATTGAGAAAATCAGGTAAAAGAGATAGATGGGTTGTTTTTACATGTTGGTTATTGTTCTAAGTGCATGAAGAACATAGGTATGCTTATACCCTTTCAACTGAATAGGTTAAAAAAACTTTATATTTAGATATAGATGCCAGGAAGTGATATCACTGGGTCATATGGGAATTCTAATTCTATTCTTTTGAAAGAAATCAAATTTTTTTCATAGAACTTGAACCAAATAATATTCCCACCATCCAAATGCACCAACCAAAGTGAAGTATTAATACATAGTAGAATACTATACAGCTCTAAGAAAAAATTAGGTAATTTGCAACAACATGGATGAAATTAAAAGATCTCATGGTGAGTGAAGTTACTTGGATGGAAAAAAGATATAAACAGAATGATCTCTCTAATATGAGGGACTTAATGAAACACATCTACGTAGGAGATGCCAAAGATAAATTTAATGAAAACAGGATGATGCAAGTATCATTAAATCTAAAATATGAAGCAAAACAAAAATAACAGAGCAAAAAAACTGAACAATGAAGACTTGCTTGGCATTATTTCAAACCCAGACCTACCTTGTTAATATGTGAATCTTAATTGAATCCCATACTAAAAAGATGGTCAGAAAATACCCCTAAAACACTCCCAGAGCATTTTTTGTGAGAAGGATGACCTCACTATTTTTGTTGTACCTTTTACAACTCCAAAAGAAAGATACGATTTGAAGCTCCACCTCTTCTTTAAAACTGATATCTATGGGCTACTAAACTTCCTCCATGCCTAACCAGAATGGGCCAGATTGGGTGGTACCAAACAATGGTTGACATTCAGTTTTGTTCAATATTATTATGCAGATGGTTCAGGGCACTCAGAATTGGTGCCCAGATTCGTATAGACATATTAAAGCTGTCAGAAGTTGGCCATTACACAACTGTCACTGTGCCCTTCATTATCAGACCAGGATGCTCACTTGTGGCTCACAGACACACACACATAAGCACAAATGCTTTTGAGAACATGAATGAAGCACATATGTGCTAAAACTTAGCACCATATTTCTTCTTTTTCTTTCTTTCTTTCTTCTCTTTCTTTCTTTTTCTTCTCTTTATTCTTTCTTCTTTCTTTCTTCTTTCTTTCTTTTCTTTCTTTCTTTCTTTCTTTCTTTCTCTTTCTTTCTTTCTTTCTTTCTTTCTTCTTTCTTTCTTTCTTCTTTCTTTCTTCTTTCTTCTTTCTTTCTTTCTTTCTTTCTTCTTTCTTTCTTTCTTTCTTTCTTTCTTTCTTTCTTTCTTCATTTCTTTCTCTTTCTTTCTTTTTTTCTTTCTCTTTCTTCTTTCTTTCTTTCTTTCTTCTTTCTTTTTCTCTCTCTGTCTCTTTCTTTCTTTCTTTCTTTCTTTCTTCTTTCTTCATTTCTTTCTCTTTCTTTCTTTTTTTCTTTCTTTCTTTCTTTTCTTCTTTCTTCTTCTTTCTTTCTTTCTTTCTTTCTTTCTTTCTTTCTTCTTCTTTCTTTCTTTCTTTCTTTCTTTCTTTCTTTCTTTTTCTTTCTTTCTTTCTTCTTTCTTTCTTTCTTTCTTTCTTTCTTTCTTTCTTCCTTCCTCCCTCCCTCCCTCCCTCCCTCTTTCTTTCTTTCTTTCTTTCTTTCTTTCTTTCTTTCTTTCTTTCTTTCTTTCTTTCTTTCTCTTTCTTTCTTCTTTCTTTCTTTCTTTTCTCTTTCTTTTCTTTCTTTCTTTCTTTCTTTCTTCTTTCTTTCTTCTTTCTTTCTTTCTTTCTTTCCTTTCTTTCTTTCTTTCTTTCTTTCTTTCTTTCTTTCTTCTTCCTTCCTTCCTTCCTTCCTTCCTTCCTTCCTTCCTTCCTTCCTTCCTTCCTTCCTTCCTTCCTTCCTTCCTTCCTTCCTTCCTTCCTTCCTTCTTTCTTTCTTTCTTTTTCTTTCTTTCTTTCCTTTTTTTTTTTGTTTTGTTTTTGGGCCACACCTGGCAGTGCTCAGGGCTTACTCCTGGCTGTCTGCTCAGAAATAGCTCCTGGCAGGCACAGGGAACCATATGGGACATCAGGATTCAAACCAACCACCTTTGATTTGCAAGGCAAATGCCGCTGTGCTATCTCTCTGGGCCCAGCACTATATTTTCTTTGTTGTTGTTGTTGTTGTTTTTATTTGGGGGGCACAATGGATGTGCTCAGGGGTTACTCATGGCTCTGTGTTTAAAAATTGCTTCTGGTAGGTAGAGTTCTTACCAAACAGTTTCCAGGTCTACTTTACTCTGGCACTAAACTTGTTACCAGATGCTGTCAAAACCTGGCACCTATGAAGTTAGGTGATAGGTGTTGAAAATGCTATTGGACACTTTGGACTATGACTAACATAGGCAGTTAGGCGCTTAGAGCCATTAATTTGTTATCATTCTCATGGAATTATGGTGCCACCTCCTTTAGAATCACTAGATTAGTGAGTCTGAATCCTCATAGATCAAGTGTCTTATACTTCAATGCTGTTTTCTATTTAAGGGCACTATGGCTGCAAATTCACAACAGTTATTCAGATACACATAAATATAGAGGTACTGACTCTGAAATCAGTAATTGGGCACGTCAGAAATCGCAATAGGTCACAGAAAAAAATTGATTACTCTATTGCTCTGATAGATGGAGAAAAAAAGCCTTTGAATAACCTCAGAATAGCAGATAATTCAATATTTCTTAATGAATATGTTAAATATAGAATAAACATACTCTTTTAAATTAGAATCTTAAGGGGGTTGGGGAGACTACATGTGGAAGGCCTTCTCCCTAACTTGGGTGCGCTGGGAGCCTTAAAGGCCCCCAGCCGTCCCCTCTTCTGCCCCCGGCCTCTAGGCCTTTCTGGGGTGGCAGCCCAGGCGGCCAGACAAGTTGAGTGTCGGGGGGTCCCTCCTGGATGGGGTCCCAAGCTTTTCCTGCCCTTCCCCCAGGACTAGGGTGGGAAGGGCACAGGGTGGAGGGCAGGCAGATCCTGGCTTCCGGCTCTCTATCGATCCTTTCTTGATCTGGAGGCTAGGACTAGCTGGCATGGGGTTTGGGGATACCCCATGTGGAAGGCCTTCTCCCTAACTTGGGTGCGCTGGGAGCCTTGATAGGCCCCAGCCATCCCCTCTTCTGCCCCCGGCCTCTAGGCCTTTCTGGGGTGGCAGCCCAAGCGGCCAGACATTTGGGTGTCGGGGGGTCCCTCCTGGATGGGGTCCCAAGCTTTCCCTGCCCTTCCCCCAGGACTAGGGTGGGAAGGGCACAGGGTGAAGGGCAGGCAGATCCTGGCTTCCGGCTCTCTATCGATCCTTTCTTTATCTGGAGGCTAGCTCTAGCCGGCATGGTATTTGGGGAGACCCCATGTGGAAGGCCTTCTCCCTAACTTGGGTGTGCTGGGAGCCTTGATAGGCCCCCAGCCATCCCCTCTTCTGCCCCTGGCCTCCAGGCCTTCCTGGGGTGGCAGCCCAGGCGGCCAGACAAGGTGGGTGTCAGGGGGGGTCCCTTCTGGAAATGGTGGGTCCTAACTTGGGGTGTGCTGAGATTTGCTTGGTTGCACTAAGTTTGTCACTGTCAATTTCTGACCAGTCTACATGTGGAAAACCGCATGTATTAAGAGTATTCCCTATCCCTATGTTATGTTTTGCATATCTAGAATGTCCATTTTGTATTCTGCCCTTTCCCACACCCCTCCAAAGTTCATTTTTACTCCTTAACTCTCTCACCTCCCCAAACATCACTAACCCACATTACTCTTTTTAGCTTCAGTACTGCACAATCCTAATCACAGACCAAAGCTGTGCATTTGTGTAACAACCCCCAACTATTTCAAAAGACATAAAATGGACACATATTTCTTTTGAATATTTTATATATTTTTTCTCTTATAGCTATAAGTCTTACTAAATATTCGCTTATACAGTGACGATTCTAACTACTTTTTATCTTCTCTTTGTGAGCTGTTCAATAAGGAATTTTGGTGAAAGAGTTTAATGCTATTGATTGAACCATGTCATGGGGATTGTTGGACTTGTTCTTATGGCCCCCATATGCGCCAATAAAGCCATGTGACATTGTTCCTTTTTTGCATAGGCACATTATAATGGGAAAATTCTATACATACAAATAAGATCTTATCTAATAGATTGGAACACACAAATCTTGTAGTGCAAAGGAACCTTACACCCTCAACATTGACATAACAACCTGGCACAGGCCTCAGAAGAAGGGGCATTTTCCATTCACCCCTGAGCCAGGGAAGCCATCCACGAAACATCCAAGTTTGTCTATAACATCACCTGGAAGCAATCCTCTACCACTGCTCAGACATCGACCTGCTCAAAAGAGACTTCCCTTAACACTGAGAAGACTTAACAACAACAACGGCCTGCTTACAGGACAGGGCTCTCTGCATTGCCCTTTAATTGTGAGGTGAAACTAGAGGATGCTCCACATCCTGACTTCAATGTAGGATATGCAGATTCCAGGATCTTTAATACATGATACCAATAGCAGAGACTAGTTGAAAAATAAAAGTGTGTTGGCACTACAGACAATGTCTTGGATTGGACGATCTAGCTTGCCTGGAGCCTAGAGTTGGTCTTAAGCCAGGAAACTTCAGGGGTCGGGTCTCTTTGTATTTAGGCCAAGGTTATTCCTTTCCATGCCCCTCATATTTTGGTGGGCCTATGCAAACAACAATTGCCACTCTAACACTGTTTTTACTGGCTCCTTTGACTCTAATCCTTAAAAAAAAACCACTTAAACTTTTGAGGTTAACTTAAATTAATGTATGTACATGGAAATGTAAAAAAAATACTATGCCTTTAATGTTTAAGGAGTCACATAAGTTTTATGGTTTTAGATCGCCTTGTCTGCTGCTAAGAAATATAATGTATTATAATCTGGGAACTTGAGGGACAAAGTAATTGTACATGGATTCTGTTTTATTTATCTTAATGTTCTTTGGCTGAAAGTTCAAAGTTAAGATATCAGCAAGGGGACTTCTTCTGAGAATTATGTTATGGGTGATTGTCCTTCCACTGTAACTTTACCTTGTCTTCTTTCTTTGCATTTTTGTTCTCATAATTAAAAATAAAAAATAAAAAAAATAAAATCCTTTTGTATGGGATAGAATCCCTTAACCTCCCTCCCTCAAATCTCTTTGTGGGCTAAATTATGGAATTATTTTCTTCATAATAGAATTATTAAAGAAAGAATGAAAGAACAAATATTGCCTCTGGGAACCGGGAAATGAATATCAAACTTAAACTAGTTTTGTTGGATTAAAATACAATTTTTCTCTCCTCCAAAAAAAAATAAATTGGAATCTTAATAAAAGATTTAAGAAAAAATGAAAAAGTAGTTTTTATAAAGTTTGATAATAATCAAAACATAAATCATTGAATATAGTAGTTGAACTAAAAAGAACAGAGGTATTCAATAGCAGAATTACAGAATTACAGAATCACAGAAGTTGAGGGTAAAATCATGAACTCAGAAATAAGAAAGTGTAAAAGATCAAAGATACTTTCCCGTGCAATATTTTGTGCATAATCTACCATAGCCTAGAAATCAACTTAACATATAGGTTAAATATTTATCTGGAGCTCTAAAAGTTTCTGAGGATTTTTGTTTTGATATTAATCAGGGAGATTGGTGAGATTTCCCCCCTAGAATTGTTTCTGATTGATTTTGGTGTAACTGTAATGTTAGCTTTATGGAATGTGTTAGGAAGGATTTCAGTTTCTTGAATATTTTGGAAGAGCTTAAGGTACTAAGTCATCTCTAAAGGTTTAATTGAACTCATGGGTGAACTAATTTGCACAAAGGACATTTTCTTTTCTTTTCTTTTCTTTTTTTTTTTTTTTGGATTTTGGGTCACACTTGGTGGTGCTTAGGGGTTACTCCTGGCTGTCTGCTCAGAAATAGCTCCTGGCAGGCACGGGGGACCATATGGAAGACCGGGATTCGAACCAACCACCTTTGGTCCTGGATTGGCTGCTTGCAAGGCAAACACCGCTGTGCTATCTCTTCGGGCCCCACAAAGGACATTTTTATAGGAATGATGCAAACATACTTATAAAATCTAATCAAGCTAATTTAAAAAAAGCATATTAAAATCGCACACCATAATCAAGTGGTATTCATTCACAGATGCAAGAAGGACTCTATATATGCTAATTAATTAATGTAATAAACCATGTTGGTGAAGTGAAGCAGAAGTCTCTCCAGCCACATATTGTGCTGTGGAAACAGGCACATGGATTTGTATACTTCAGAGCAAGGTTCTGCTTTCCCAAATCTGCTGCTGAACAGAGAACCTATTGGAAGCAACCATACCATGTTAGATCAGTAGGTCAAAACTTCAATCGAAGACTTGACTTCAAACTATAAAGTGCATTGAGAAAAATATAGGCAGGATGCTCCAAGATTAGGACCTCAAAATTGTCTTCAATGATACAATGCAGCCATTGAAAAATGCAAAGAATAAAAATAAGAAATCAAACTAAAGTTTCTACATGGAAAAGAAACATGGGTAGATTTGAGAGAGAATAACTGAATGGGAGAAAATACTCACACTCAACTCCTGAGACAATGGGGGTCAAAGAGATGGTACAATGTGTAAGGTGCTTTCCTTGATGCAGCAAATCTGGATTTGATACCTGAAATTATATATGATCCCCTAAGCTGCTTAGTTTCTGAGCTCAGAGCCAGGAACAACTTCTGAGAATTATTCATGATTTATCAAAAGCAACAAAATAACCCCACAACATTTGAAAAAAAAAAGATATAAAAATATGCTTCAGGGTTTTGCCACCAGCCTGGGGACCAGTCTCTTGCTGACAAAATGGTCTGTTTTGGGGGTACAGAAAGCAACTGCTGGTCACTTCCATTAGCCTTCCTTTCCCCCATACTGTGGGGGCATGCTATTGTGCCTGTGCGAAAACATTTCAATTTAGACCATAAAGTTCTAGCATATTGGACCTATCACTTCTTTTTCAACCTAAGAAAATATGCAGCCCCAAACCCAGAACAAACCAATTAACTAATTTGCAATCTATCTATCTATCTATCTATCTATCTATCTATCTATCTATCTATCTATCTATCTATCTATCTATCTATCTATCTTTGGCCCTTACCTGGTGGCACTCAGGGGTTAGTTACTTCTGGCTCTGTGGTTAGAAATCGAACCTGGCAGGCTCAGAGACAATATGGGATGCAGGTGTCTGAACTCGGGTTTATTCCGGTGGGCTGCATGTAGGTCAAACACCCACCATTGTGCTGTTGCTCAGGCCTACTTTGCAATATTTCTATCATACTTAGTTAACCTCGCTTGTTTAGAAAAATAACCTCTAAAGAAGATATGCCTCTAACCACTTCTTTTTTGTTTTTGTTTTTGTTTTTGGGCCACATCCGGCGATGCTCAGTGGTTACTCCTGGCTGTCTGCTCAGAAATAGCTTCTGGCAGGCACAGGGGACCATATGGGAGACCGGGATTCGAACCAACTACCTTAGGTCCTGGATCGGCTGCTTGCAAGGCAAACACCACTGTGCTATCTCTCCGGGCCCTCTAACCACCTCTTATACAAACAGTTCAATGGATAATTTTTTAAACACCCTGAAACTCCAGGTTTCCAACCCACCACATTCAAAGAACAATGGGGGAAACTAAGGAAGACACCTGCATTTGGGGACATGGAAAGAAATTGTGGCAAATTTCCAAGTCTACCAAAATGTCTGAGCCTTATAGATGAGGATGTAAAATCAACATTTAATATCTTAGTAACAGAATTCAAGGAGTCACTAATTTGCAAAATTAAGAAATATATAGATGAACAATTCAAACAACTCAAAGAATAACTTTATCAGAAGATAGGAGAATCCATACAAATGGAACTGAGGGAACTAAAAACATTTTAGCAAAGCCACAGTAGCAGAATTACATACACGGAGAAATGCATAGATGAACTCGAACACAAACTACAAGCCAGCAGTGACAAAGAAGTCAAGAGAGAAATGAGAGACAAAACATTGGAACTCTCGGCAGGAAGCACCCCCACGCATTTTGAGTGGGGACAGCTTCTTGGTGTGCAGGGCGATGAACACATAATGCTCTCTGTCATCTTTTTGGCTGCCTCACACAGAAAAGCAGGCAGAAAGCAATGCAGCAGCTATTTATAATGGCTCACATGTGACCAAATTCAAGGAAAGAATCAGTCCTAACACTTTTGGGTGGGGACAGATTCCTTCACTGCTGGGCCCCGAAGAGATGATGCTCACTGTAGTCTCCTTGACTTGCTCATGCAGAAACCACGCAGAAGGCATCACAGCAGACCCTTATAATGGCTCTCATGAGCCCAAATACAGAGATGATGCTCGCTGTCATTTTCTTGGCTTAATCAAGCAGATAAGCAGGTAGAAAGCATTGCAGTAAGTAGCCCTTTATAATAGCTCTCTTGGGCCCAAACACACAGCAGGAATCAGCCCCCTCACCTATTGTGTAAGGAAGCTTCCCAGTGCTGAGCCCTGAAGAGATGATGCTCATTGATGTCTCCTTGGCTGGCTCATGCAAAAAGAGCCAACAGAAAGCAACTTAGTAGCCCTTTATAATGGATCTAAGGGCCCAACACATGGCAGGAATCAGCCCCATGCTTATTGGGCAGAGATAGCTTTCCTTGTACTGGGCCCTAAAGAGATGATGTTCACTGTAGTTTTCTAGTTTTGCTCATGCAGAAACCAGGCAGAAATCATCGCAGAAGACCCTTATAATGACTCTCATGAACTCAAATACACGGCAGGATTAGTCCCCACCATTATCAGTTGGGGACAGATTCCCAGGCATTGGACCCGTAAGAGATGATGCTCCCTCTCATCTTCATGACTGGCTCATGCAGAAAAGGCAGAAAGCAACACAGGAGCCCTTTACTATGGCTCTCTGGGGCCCATACATTCTTGCCCACAGCAAGAATCAGTCCCCACCCTACGGACGGTAAAAGCTTCCTGGGTGCAGGAGCGTGATGATATGATGCTCGCTGTGATCTTCTTGGCTGGATCACACAGAAAAACAGCCAAAAAGCAATGCAGTAGCCCTTTATATGGCTCTCAAGGGCCCAAACACGTGGCAGGAATCAGCCCCCATGCTTATTGGGCCGGGATAGATTCCTGGTGTGCTGGACAATGAGAAAATGATGCTTGCTGCCATCTTCTGGGCTGGCTCATGCCGAAAAGCAGGCAGAAAACAATGCAGCAGCCCTTTATAATGCCGCTCTTAGGTCAAACTCTCAGCAGGAATCACCCCCATGATTTTGGACAGGGACTGCTTCCCAGGTGCTGGGCACTGAAGTGATAATGCTCACTGTGGTCTTCTTTGCTCTCTCATGCAGAAAAATACAGAATTCATTTGAGGATAACATGCAGAACTTTCTACCAAAAAAGGAAATCAAAGATTGGGTACACATTATAAATGAGGGCTGGGATGGGGTGGCAGTGGCAGCTGGTCCAATGAGGATGCAGGCGAATTGTGAATTTGCACTGTGCCTTTTCTGGGCTGCAGCCGTGCACATAATGTACGTGAGGCCAAAGGGGGAAAAAAAACTCAAGAAATCTGACTTATCTCTCGTGATAAAACATCATGGGAAAACATACCAAAAGAAATGATCATCAAGAGTTTTTTGAAGACAGACATCAGCAGTCAAATGGACAGCACAGAAGATGACCTGATATGGAATTCAGACTCAGAAGAAAGAGAAGAAACTGGAGAAACAGATGTTCCTGGCAACTGGGACATTGATAAAAAATTAACTCGAGAAGAATGGGAACAACTCTTTAGTGTATCTGATGATGAAACTGACTTTGAACCTTTTTTTTTTTTTTTTTTTTGGTTTTTGGGCCACACCCAGTAACGCTCAGGAGTTACTCCTGGCTATGCGCTCAGAAGTTGCTCCTGGCTTGGGGGACCATATGGGACACCGGGGGATCGAATTGAGGTCCGTCCAAGGCTAGCGCAGGCAAGGCAGGCACCTTACCTTTAGCGCCACCACCCGGCCCCGACTTTGAACCATTTTAAATCAATAGTGTTACAGGTAATTTTATTTTGGTATTGTGTTTATACCAGTTTACGTTGCCAATAAATGATTTTTTATCATGGCCGCACATGTTCAACAACATTTTTTTTGTCAATTACAATGCTTGCTGTAAAACAAAATTTTATACCGATTTTTAATAGAAAATTAGGGAGTGCGCGTTATACATGGGTGCGCGTTATATCGAATAAATACGGTAGGCTGAAAGAAAAAACAGCAGACCTTTATAATGGTTTTCATATGCCCAAACACAAGGCAGGAATGAGCCCCTACACTTTTGGGCAGGGACAGCTTCCTGGGTGCTGGGCCCTGAAGAGATGATACTCACTGTGGTATCTTGTCTGGTTCATGCAGAAATGCAGGCAGAAAGCAAAGCAGCAGACCCTTATAATGGTTTTCATGTGCCCCAAAACAGGGCAGGAATCAGTACCAATGCTTATGGGCAGGGTCAGATTCCGGGATGATGCTCGCTGGCTCATGCAGAAAAGTAGGCGGAAAGCAACACAGCAGACCCTTATAATGGCTCTCTTATGTCTAAACACATGGCAGGAGTCAGTCTCCACCCTTATTGGGCAGGGGCAGCTTCCTGGGTGCCGGGCCCTGAAGAAATGCTTTCTGTCGTCGTCTTGGCTGGATCATGAAAAAAAGCAGACACAAACAATGCAGCAGCCCTTTATAATGGCTCTCTCGGGCTCAAACACATGGAAGGAATCAGCCCCCATGCTTATTGGGTGGTGACAGCTTCCCGGGTGCTTGTCCCTGAAGATATGATGCTCACTCTCATCTTCTTGACTGCCTCAAGCAGCAAAACCAAGATAATATATTGGAGGGAGTAAGTCGTGATGTTGCAGACTCAGAGACAGGATGGTTATATGAAGAGACCGAAATGTTAGAACAGTTATAGGTTTTTTTCTCTTGCATACGGATGATGTAGGTCTGACCTGAGTTCAATCCCAGTCATCTCATATGATCTCCCTTGTGAGGAGCGATTTCTGAATGCATAGCCAGGAGTAAGCCCTAGCCCCACTGGGTGTGACTCTCAAAAAACCACAAATCAAAACAAAATTATGTCTAGTTGTGTTGGCTAAAATAGACTAAGCTCGTCTGGCAAGACCTGTCAAAGATTTAGGAGTTGGTTGGCATGAACAAAAAGCATTTTGTTAAATTGATGTGGTAGAGTCAGGTTAGACAGAGTGAGCTGCAGTAGGGAGATGTGCAGCCAGAGATTGTGACCTATGAGAAACACGTCTAGCTTGAGGCTTGTTTAAAGTTATAAAAGGCAAATGGACCAATTTGATCTTCTCAGGGGTGTCATCTCACACAAGAAAGATGAGAACATTTTTCTTTAGTCCAGCCTGATTGCTGGACTTTGATTTGAATTTTCTCAAGACCTTGTTTCTCCCATGCAGCAGCTGGAGGAGGTTTGGAAGCTGAGTATGAATGAAACACTTTTGGCTTTCTTGACTTCCATAGGACCCTACAGGAAAAGAGTTTATGCTTTTTATCACTCTTCTTTCCTAGTGCATGAAATACTTGCCCAGACTCCTGCACGCGAATGCCTAGACAGTTTAAGGGCTTCTTAAAGAGTTCTTGGCTAAGTTCAGGTGGACTTTTCTTGCATTTCAACTGGGGAATGGTTGACTTATCAATTATCTCAACTTTTGTTCCCAGCTGCTTTCTCCCATCTGCTTTCTTCTCATTGTTCTCTCTTCTCTTCTCTCTCTCTCTTCTCTCTCTCCTTCTCTCTCTCCTCTCTCCTCTCTCCTCTCTCCTCTCTCTCTCTTCTCTCTCTCTCTCCTTCTCTCTCCTCTCTCTCCCCCCCCTCTCTTTCTCTCTCTCCTCTCTGCCTATGGCTCCTGGGCTTGCTACTGCTGGACCTAAACTTCTGAGTTTTTTTTTTTTTTTTTTAAATTTTGGCCACACACACAAGAGTCCTGTCCTTGTCTTCACCATTGTAAGCTACCACTTCTTCCCCAAATAGGTTCTCCAAAATCCTGGGTTTTGTTTTAGCTGAGGTTTACCATCAATAGATTCTGAGACAGCCTTTTGTTTTTTGTGCTTTCTGGCTTGATTAGAAAAATCCCCACTATGCTACTTGAGTTTTTGTGCACCTGATTCAGGGTTATGATATCTTTATTGTTGATTACCTGGAAATGTATGGATTGCCCAAGGTCTTTTAAAGAATAAAAGAGTGGGGGAAGTTGTATGTCTTGCCCTCAGGTAGTGATGGCTGTAAAACTGTTAGATTCTATTCCACTTTCAAGTGTTGCTTGATCCTCAAAGCACAGACTATTCTTTCCCAGGGCATGATTTTCAGTGCCAGGCTGCTTCTCTTCTTTGAGAAGTTCAATGCAGGCAAAGAATTGGTCTATATCAGAGATTTTGACGTGGTCAGTGAAGAGAAAGTATCAACTTCAGGCACTAGGAATGAAGAGACACTGGAGTATATCTGAACCCTTAAGCAGAAGACTGCGATTGTGCAGTACAGATGGCTGGTCACTGGTCTCTAGCCATTGGTCATTGTCACTTGCAATGATCCAAATTTATTTACACACAAATCCATGGGAACCCCAAGATTCTACCATGTGCTGATAGGTCTAGTGGGAGAATGATGTCATAAGCAGGCAGTTTAGAGGTAGGGGCTAGTCAAGATAGAGGTCAGTTTCACAAGAAGACCAGAAAGAGATGACATTGACGTAGAATAAAAGAGGTTGAAGGGCTGGGGCGGTGGTGCAAGTGGTAGGGCATTTGCCTTGCACGCACTAACCCAGGACGGACCGCAGTTTGAGCCCATATGGTTCCCAGGCCAGTTTCTTGTTTTTTTTTTTTTTTAAATGAATTTAGCTATTCTAGATCTTTTATGATTCCACATAAACTTTATAATTGATTTTTCTAAGTCCTTGGTGAATAATGTTTGAATTTGATAAGGGATTACATTCAATCTATGTTGTATTTAGGTAAGATGGTCATTTTAATAATATTGATTCTTTCAACTCATGAGCATGGGATGTTCTTCCATTTCTGTAGATCCTCTTAAATTTCTTTCTGAAGTATTTTGAATTTCTCCTGGTATAGGTCTCTCACTTCACTTGTTAGGTTGATCCCTAGGTACTTGATAGTTTTGAACACTATTTTAAAAGGGATAGACTCTTTGATCTCTTCTTTTTCTGAGTTTTGCTATTAGAATAAAGGAATGCCACTGTCATTTGTATTGACTTTGTAACTTGCCACTTTGCTATAATGGTTTATTGTTTCTAGGAGCTTTTCTGTTGATTCTTTAGGGTTTTTGATGTACATCATCTGCAAATAATGATAGTTTGACTTCCTCTTTTCCAATTTTAATTCCTTTGAATTAAAAAAAATTTTTTTGCATCCATGTTCATTAGTGAAATTGGCCTGTAGTTTTCTATCTTGGTGGTATCTTTGCCAGCTTTGGAAATGAGTTGGATATTAGTTTCATAAAAGAAATTAGGAAGGATTCCCGTCTTTATGATGCTTTGAAGCAGGGGTCTCAAACTCGCAGCCCGCAGGCCATTTGCGGCCCTCATACAACATTTTGTGGCCCACGGCTGGCCTTCAAATATTGCAGTATTCGTGATTATTCACTTACCTAATAATCGCAATAAAAATCGCATTAGTAAGAAAAAAATCGCATTAAACATTCGCATACCCTGAGCAGTTTTGTTCAGGGTATGCAAATGTTTAATGCATTTTTTTTGCGATTTTTTTCTTACTAATGTGATTTTTTATTGTGAATATTCAGTAAACAAATAATCGCGAATACTTTGCACCTAGCACAGACGTCATTTCCGCTGCTCCTGCCCACTGTCCCTTGCATTATAGGAGGCATAAGGGAGAGAAGGGAGAGAAGTTTATTACAGAATTAGATTTTGTCATACCTTCATCATGAGTTCATCAAAGCCTGCAGTGAAAAGAAAGATTGATGAATAGCACAGACAATTTCAGGAAAAGTGGGAGACACGGTATTTCTTTGTTGAGCACAGGGGCATCCTCTCATGTCTTATTTGCTCAGAGAAAGTTGCAGTGCACAAGGAATACAACTTGAAATGCCATTATTCAACTAAACATGCTGAGGAATGTGCAAAATATCAAGGAAATGAGAGAGCCAAGCAGGTTGCCAGTCTTAAAGCATATCTAATGAGGCAACAAGATTTCTTCAAGAAAGCAACCAAAGAGAATGTTGCATCAGTAGAAGCTAGTTACATGGTTAGTGAGATGATTGCTAAGGCAGGAAAACCATTCACAGGAGGAGAGTTTGTTAAAAAATGCATGTTACAGGCTGCAAGTATTATCTGTCTGGAAAAGAAAGGCCAGTTTAACAAAATCAGCCTTTCTGCCAACACTGTGGCAGAGAGCATTTCTGACATGTCAAGTGACATTTATCATCAACTGATGAGAAAACCAAATGTTTTGATGCATACTCAGTTGCTCTTGACGAGGGCACAGATATAACAGACACTGCACACCTCACAATTTATGTCCATGGTGTTGATTGCGATTTTTAATTGACAGAGTAGCTGCTCACAATAATTCCAATGCATGGCTAGACCAGCACTAATAAGATATTTCGACATCTGTGTGATGCCATTGAGAATGCAGGTTTGCCATGGAAGAGGTTTGTTGAAATAATAACAGATGGAGCACCATTGATGACAGGAAGGAAAAATGAACTGGTGGCACTTGTTCAAAAAAAAAACTTGAAGAGGAGGGTGTAGAGAAGGCCATTGCTCTTCACTGCATTATCCATCAGCAGGCCCTTTGCAGTAAATGCCTGCCATGTGACAATGTGATGTCTGTTGTTGTGAAATGCATCAACCAAATCAGATCCAGGGGCTTAAAGCACAGGAGTTTCCATGCTTTTTTTTTTTTTTTAAGAGGAAATGGAGTCAGAATATGGAGATGTGCTCTATTTCACCGAGGTATGTTGGCTCAGCAGGGGAAAATGTCCTGAAAAGATTTTTTGAATTGAGAGAAGACGTGAAAGCCTTCATGGAGAAGGATGGGAATGCTGTTTCTGAGTTGAGTGATCACAAATAGCTCATGGACTTAGCTTTTCTTGTTGACATCAAACATAAGCTGAATGTACTTAACAAGATGTTACAAGGCTCGGTGCACCTTATCAGTGCTGCCTATGACAACGAGAGAGCATTCTCCACAAAACTAGTGTTATGGAAATCCCAGCTCTCTCAGACAAACCTTTGCCATTTCCCAGCATGCAAGGAACTTGTGGATGCAGGCATACCATTCAGTGGTGAGAAGTATGTTGATGCTATTTTTAAGCTAGAGAAGGAATTTGATCACAGATTTGCAGACTTCACAAAGCACAGAGCCACTTTCTAAAATTTTTGTGGACCTTTTTTCCTTTGATGTGCAAGATGCCCCTCCTGTGCTTCAAATGGAGCTCATTGACCTGCAATGCAACTCTGATCTCAAAGCCAAGTTCAGGGAGATTAGTGGAAAAGCAGACATGCATGAGCAATTTTTGAGAGAAATGCTCCCCAGCTTCCCTGAGCTTCCCCAAATGTTCAAGCCCACCATGTGCCTTTTTGGGAGCACATATTTGTGTGAAAAGTTATTCTCCACATTGAACTTCAATAAGTCAAAGTACAAATTTAGACTTAATGATTATCATCTTCAAGCCATACTGAGGGTCTCAACTGCTTCCTCTCTAAAGCTAAATGTGGTTCAGATTTGTGAGAAGAAGCCCTGTCAAGTCTCTGGCAGTAAGGAATAGGCAAAAGATGCCATGTTCAGAAGAACTGTTTATGATCTTCACTCAATGTTCTATTCATGTTCAGAAGAAATAATTAAAACTGTTAATAATGACGTTTGAGGACTTTTTTTTTTTTTGGTGAAATCCCTGTCTCACCCTGACTTTGCCTCCTGCGGCCCCCAGGTAAATTGAGTTTGAGACCCCTGCTTTAATGTATCAGAACATTTATTTACTGAACAAACTATTAAAAATCACTTGGGCTATAAAGAAAATTAAATAATGTAAAAAAAATGTAGTGCTTTTGCTTGAATGTATCACTCAAGAAATGCTCATCCTATGAAAACTTTTAAATATCATTTAAAATGCATTTAGATGTTTTGTTTGCTTTCTTGATACCTCATAGTTTTAATAAGATTTTTGTGTGAAGTCATAACTTACACTGATGCCATACGCTTTTGATTACTGAAGATACTAATACAAATGCATTCATATATATTGAAACAAGTTATAGCTCATTATCCATTGATATTGATCTTTTGAAAATGAAATTTTATCTACTGCATATCAATATGCACTTTATTCTCTCTAATTAATAGAACACGCTTGTCTAAATTTTGAGTTTATCTTGGGTATACAATAACTTATAATTTCAACTTTATAATTTCTTCAGAAACTGCAAGTTTATTAAGTGTTTACCCATACAAATCTGCCTCAAGAAAATGAAATTATATAACAATGGATAAGTGAAATAGTCATAAAATATGTAGAGAGTCTGACTTAAATGGATGCAATCATTATTTTTGTGCCATTTAAATAACCTAGAACATTAAAAGTATAAAAACTGAAACTGCATTTATATGAATATATTAACCTTCAGGGATATATTCAGGTGCTTAATTTGTAGTTTGCAAGATATAAAGATCAAATTATGTATCTATTAATTGATTAAAATATCTTACATTTGAGTAGCTATTTTAAATGTGACAATCAATCAATAACACAGAAGCAGGTGTATTAAAGTGCATTTTCCTACATACTTTAAAATTTAAATTTTATTAACTATTTGCTAACTTGCTAATATGTGCCAGGTGTCATGTGTTGGCCTGAGAATTCTGGAAGAAAAATTATCTTAATTTAATCTTATTATTTTTTAAAAAATTTCTTTTATTTTTTTAAATATCTTTATTTAAACACCTTGATTACAAATATGATTGTAGTTGGGTTTCAGTCATGTAAAGAACATCCCCCCCCTTTTCCAAGTGCAACATTCCCATCACCAATGTCCCAAATCTTCCTCCCCATCCCACTCCCGCCTGTACTCTAGATAGGCTTTCTACTTCCCTTATTCATTCACATTGTTGCTATAGTTCTCAGTCTAGTTATTCTTCTAACTGCACTCACCACTCTTTGTGCTGAGCTTCAGCATGAGCTGGACCTTCCAGCCCTCCTCTCTTTTGTCTCTGAGAACTTTGCAAAAATGTCTTTTATTTTTCTTAAAACCCATAGATGAGTGAGACTATTCTGTGTCTATCTCACTCCCTATGACTTATTTCACTGAGCATGATAAATTCCATGTATATCCATGTATAGGAAAATTTCATGACTTCATCTCTCCTGACAGTTGCATAATATTTCATTGTGTATATGTACCACAGTTTCTTCAGCTATTCATCTGTTGAAGGGCATCTTGGCTGCTTCCAGAGTCTGGCTATTGCAAATAGCGCTGCAATGAATATAGGTGTGAAGAAGGGATTTTTGTATTGTATTTTTGTGTTCCTAGGGTATATCCCTAAGAGTGGTATAGCTGGATCGTATGGGAGCTCAATTTTCTTTCTTTTTTTTAAAATAAATTATTTAAGCACATGGTTACCTATTCTTATCAACCTTGCTTCTTAATATTTCTTTCTTTCTTGCTCAAGTGTATATGAATAGAGGTGGTCTTGATATAATTTAATGTAGTAATAAAGTTGACATTAAAAAAGTTGACATTTTTTTCCTTTTGGTTTCTTGGTCTGCAGCCAGGGTGGTATTCAATGTTTACTTCTGGCTCTGTATTTAAGATTCACTAAGGTGCAAAATAGCACTTTACCTGCTGTACTATCTCTACTGCCTACATTTGATAATTTGTAATAGTTTCTTTAACATTTAGTTTATAAATTATTATAACACAATTTGAAAGTGATTTGATATTATGGTATTTAAAAATTAAATTATCCCATTAAAATGTAATTTATGATTATATTGCTGTATTAATCTCCCCTTTCATAGTAATGATATCTCAGTGGTTCACTTTGATTTGTTTTTGGAGAGTTTTCTTGAGGGGAGTACCCAGTCGTTCTCAAGGTTTACTTCTGCTCTGTGCTCATAAATCACTGCTGGGGGTTTTAGGATTTCCTGGGGTGCCTGGCAGTGAACCTGGGTCAGTTTTATGCAAGGAAAAGTACCCTACCAAGCTGTATTTTCACTCCAGATTATCTTTTTTTTATATAAAATTTTTATTCAAGCACCATAATTACAAGCATGATTGTAATTGAGTTTCAGTCATAAATAGACCACACCTCCTCACCAGTGCAACCTTCCTATCACCAATGCTCTCCTCTTTACTTTCCCACCCCTGCCTGTATTCAAGACAGGCATTCTACTTCTTTCATTCATTAACATTGTCATGCTAGTTTTTAGTGTAGTTATTTCCCTAATAGCATTCACCACTCTTTGTGGTGAGCTTCATATTGTGAGCCGGTCCTTTTGGCACTTAATTCTATAGTCTCTGGGCTTATTACAGTAATGTCTTTAATTTTTCTTAAAACCCACAGATGAGTGAGACTATTCTGTATCTATCTCTCTCCCTATGACTTATTTCACTCAGTATAATAGATTCCATGTACATTCATGTAAAGGAAAATTTCAGGACTTTATCTCTTCTGATGGCTGCATAATATTCCATTGTGTATATGTACCACAGTTTTTTCTTTTTTTAGTCATTCATCTGTTGAAGGGCATCTTTGTTGTTTCCAGAGTCTGGCTATTGTAAAAAGCAATGCAATGAATATTGGTGTGAGGAAGGGATTTTTGAATTGTAGTTTTGTGTTCCTAGGGTATTTGCCTAGGAGTGGTATAGCTGGATTATATAGGAGCTCAATTTCCAGTTTTTTGAGGAATCTCCAAATTGTTTTCTATTAGGCTGAACTACCATCAATGAATGAGAATACTTTCTCCCCACATCCCAGCCAGTACTGATTATTCTCGTTCTTTGTGATGTGCACCAGTCTCTGTGGCATTAGAGAGTACCTCATAGTTGTTTTGATTTGCATCTCCCTGATGATTAGTGATGTGGAGCATTTTTTCATGTTTCTTTCGGCCATTTGTATTTCTTTTTTGATGAATTGTCTGCTCATTTCTTCTCTCCATTTTTTAAATATTCTATTTAAACACCTTGATTACATACATGATTGTGTTTAGGTTTCAGTCATGTAAAGAACACCACCCATTACCAGTGTAACATTCACATCACCAATGTCCCAAATCTCCCTCCTCCCCACCCAACACCCGCCTGTACTCTAGACAGGCTTTCCATTTCCCTCATACATTCTCAATATTAGGACAATTCAAAATGTAGTTATTTCTCTAACTAAACTCATCACTCTTTGTGGTGAGCTTCCTGAGGTGAGCTGGAACTTCCAGCTCTTTTCTCTTTTGTGTCTGGAAATTATTATTGCAAGAACGTCTTTCATTTTTCTTAAAACCCATAGATAAGTGAGACCATTCTCCATTTTTCTCTCTCTCTCTGACTTATTTCACTCAGCATAATAGATTCCTTGTACATCCAAGTATAGGAAAATTTCATGACTTCATCTCTCCTGACAGCTGCATAATATTCCATTGTGTATATGTACCACAGTTTCTTTAGCCATTCGTCTGTTGAAGGGCATCTTGGTTGTTTCCAGAGTCTTGCTATGGTAAATAGTGCTGCAATGAATATAGGTGTAAGAAAGGAGTTTTTGTATTGTATTTTTGTGTTCCTAGGGTATATTCCTAGGAGTGGTATAGCTGGATTGTATGGGAGCTCGATTTCCAGTTTTTGGAGAAATCTCCATATCGCTTTCCATAAAGGTTGAACGAGACGGCATTCCCACCAGCATTGGATAAGAGTTCCTTTCTCTCTACATTCCCGCCAACACTGTTTATTCTCATTCTTTGTGATGTGTGCCATTCTATGTGGTGTGAGGTGGTATCTCATCATTGTTTTGATTTGCATCTCCCTGATGATTAGTGATGTGGAACATTTTTTCATGTGTCTTTTGGCCATTTGTATTTCTTCTTTGTCAAAGTGTCCATTTCTTCTCCCCATTTTTTGATGGGATTAGATGTTTTTTTCTTGTAAAGTTCTGTCAGTGCCTTGAAAATTTTGGAGATTAGCCCCTTATCTTTTTTTTAAATTTATTTAAACACCTTAATTACATACATGACTGTGTTTGGGTTTCAGTCATGTAAAGAACACCACCCATCACCAGTGCAGCATTCCCATCACCAATGTCCCAAGTCTCCCTCCTCCCCACCTGACCCCTGCCTGTACTCTAGACAGGCTCTCCATTTTCCTCATACATTCTCGTTATTAGGACAGTTCAAAATGTAGTTATTTCCCTAACTAAACTCATCACTCTTTGTGGTGAGCTTCCTGAGGTGAGCTGGAAGTTCCAGCTCTTTTCTCTTTTGTGTCTGAAAATTATTATTACAAGGGTGTCTTTCATTTTTCTTAAAACCCATAGATGAGTGAGACCATTCTGCGTTTTTCTCTCTCTTTCTGACTTATTTCACTCAGCATAATAGACTCCATGTACATCCATGTATAGGAAAATTTCATGACTTCATCTCTCCTGACAGCTGCATAATATTCCATTGTGTATATATATGTACCACAGTTTCTTTAGCCATTAGTCTGTTGAAGGGCATCTTGGTTGTTTCCAGAGTCTTGCTATGGTAAATAGTGCTGCAATAAATATAGGTGTAAGGAAGGGGTTTTTGTATTGTATTTTTGTGTTCCTAGGGTATATTCCTAGGAGTGGTATAGCTGGATCGTATGGGAGCTCGATTTCCAGTTTTTGGAGGAATCTCCATATCGCTTTCCATAAAGGTTGAACTAGACGGCATTCCCACCAGCAGTGAATAAGAGTTCCTTTCTCTCCACATCCCCGCCAACACTGTTTATTCTCATTCTTTGTGATGTGTGCCAATCTCTGGGGTGTGAGGTGGTATCTCATCATTGTTTTGATTTGCATCTCCCTGATGATTAGTGATGTGGAACATTTTTTCATGTGTCTTTTGGCCATTTGTATTTCTTCTTTGTCAAAGTGTCTGTTCATTTCTTCTCCCCATTTTTTGATGGGGTTAGATGTTTTTTTCTTGTAAAGTTCTGTTAGTGCCTTGTATATTTTGGAGATTAGCCCCTTATCTGATGGGTATTGGGTGAATAGTTTCTCCAAATCAGTGGGTGGCTCTTGTATCCTGGGCAGTATTTCCTTTGAGGTGCAGAAGCTTCTCAGCTTAATATATTCCCATCTGTTTATCTCTGCTTCCACTTGTTTGGAGAGTGCTGTTTTCTCCTTAAAGATGCCTTTAGTCTCAATGTTATGGAATGTTATACCTACATGTTATTCTATATACCTTATGGTCTCAGGCCTGATATCAAGGTCTTTAATCCATTTGGATTTGACCTTTGTGCATGGTGTTAGCTGCGGGTCTGATTTTATTTTTTGCCAGTGACTAGCCAGTTGTGCCAACACCACTTGTTGAAGAGGCTCTCCTCACTCCATTTTGAATTTCTTGCCCCTTTATAAAAAATTCATTGATTGTATGACTGGGGAACATTCATTGGATACTCAAGTGTATTCCACTGATCTGAAGATCTGTTTTAAAAACTATAGCATTCTAGTACAATTTTTTTGGGCCACATCCACTGACGCTCAGTGATTACTCCTGCGATGCAATCAGAAATTGTTCCTGGCTTTGGGTCAGTATGCGATGCTGGGGATCGAACCCAGGTCCATACTGGGTCAGCTATGAGCAAGGTAAAACCTTACCACTGTGCTATAGCTCTGGCCCCTGTAATACATTTTAAAATTGGGGAAAGTAATGCCTCCCATATTCCCCCTAAGGATTGCTTTAGCTATTCGTGAGTGTTTATTGTTCCAAATAAATTTTAGGAGTGTTTGATCCACTCCTTTGAAGAATATCATGGGTATCTTAGGGGGATTGCATTAGCTCTGTACAATGCTTTGGAGAGTATTGCCATTTTAATGCTGTTAATTCTCCCAATCCATAAGCAGAGTGTGTTTCTCCATTTCCTTGTGTCCTTTTTTATTTCTTGAAGCAGGGTTTTGTAGTTTTCTTTGTATAGGTTCTTTACCTCTTTAATTAAGTTGACTCCAAGATATTTGAATTTGTGTGGCACTAATGTGAATGGGATTTTTTTTAATGCCCACTTTTTCTTTATCATTATTGGTGGATAAGAAGGCTTTTGGGCCAGCGAGGTGGCACTACAGGTAAGGCACCTGCCTTGCAAGTGCTAGCCAAGGATCAGGACCGCAGTTCGATCCCCCAGCATCCCATATGGTCCCCCCCCCCAAGCCAGGGGCAATTTCTGAGCGCTTAGCCAGGAGTAACCCCTGAGCATCAATCAGGTGTGGCCCAACCCCCCCCCAATAAAGGCCATTCGTTTTTGCATTTTAATTTTGTAGCTTGCCCCTTTGCTATATTTATTTTTCTAGAAGCTTTTTGGCAGACTTTTTAAGATTTTTCTAAATATATTATCATGTCATCTGCAAACAGTGAGAACTTGACTTTGTCTTTTCATATGTGAATGCCCTTGATATCTTTTTCTTGCCTAATTGATATAGCAAGTACTTCCAGTACTATGTTGAACAGGACTGGTGAGAGAGAGCAGCTTTGCCTTGTGCCAGATTTAGAGTAAAGGCTTTTAATTTTTCTCCATTGAGGATAATATTTGCCATTGGCTTGTGGTAGATGGACTTGACTATATTGAGAAAAGTTCCTTCCATTTCCATCTTGATGAGTGTTTTTTTTTTAAATCAAGAATGGGTGTTGGATCTTATTGAATGCTTTCTCTGCGTCTATTAATATGATCATATGGTTTTTATTTTTCTTGTGGTTGATATTGTAATTTGAGTTCTAAGAACATCCTCCATATTTCTTCTCTAAATTTTTTTATCTGAGAGACTAACAAGGTGGTTGGCCACTTTCGGGTCATCAGAGTTGCCATCTTCATTCTCTATGCCTGGTGTTGGTCTGCCTTTCCGTCCCATTGTCATGCTTGTAGTGTGGCTTTTCTATGTTTTATGGTGGTATTCATTGGCTAGAAGATGTGCGTGGCCATGAAAGCTTCTTGGCTTCACTATTTGTGGTCAGGACAGCTCACCTCTGATTAAGAGCCCTCAGTGAGTAATGAGCAGAGAGCATCAAATTCCAGACCACATGACTGAGGTCTGGGGGTTCAATGGGAGGGGTGGGGCATTACTGCACCTGGCTGGAGGTTGTGGGGTTGTTCTCGTGGTCCAGGTGATCATCAAAGGGGAGAGGGTTAATAAAATTTTATCCATCAAAGCTATATGGATAACAATGTAAAGAATTTAAAAGAGAAATGCTTAGTTATTTCAGTTTGTAGTTTTATTTCCTTTCAGTATTTATGAACCAGAGAGCTAGTACAGGGGGTTAAAGAGCTTATATTTCATGCAGGGACCATGGTTTGAACCTAGGTTTGAGCCTTTGATACATGCCTTTGAGAGTTAGTTTATCCTGCTCTGTCTCTTTATATTCTGCAAATGAATGACAACATTCTGTCTGTCCTCCTTCTGCTAAGTGACTTCAGTCAGTATAATACTCTTAAGTTCCATCAGATAATTGCATGACTTTGTTTTTTCAAACTAGCTTTCCATAGTGTAAATGTACCATAGCTTCTTTATCCAATCCTGTTCTTCGGCACTTGTATTGTTCCCAGATTTTTGCAACTTTGAGTAGTGCTTAAATAAACATAGGTGTGAATAGGTCCTCCCTGCATTGTGATTTTGAGCCTTTGAGGTATATATATATATATATATTTTTTTTTTTTTGTGGTTTTTGGGTCACACCCGGCAGTGCTCAGGGGCCACTCCTGGCTCCATGCTCAGAAATTGCTCCCGGCAGGCACGGGGGACCATATGGGACGCCAGGATTCGAACCGATGACCTTCTGCATGAAAGGTAAACACCTTACCTCCATGCTATCTCTCCGGCCCCAAGAGGTATATTTTTTAGTTTGAGGTATATACCTCAAACACCAAGCAAGGAATTTTTGGGAAATATGAAAAAACAATACATAGACTTTTTAGGAATACCCATACTGTCTTGCCAAAAGGCTGTAAAGTGTCTGTTGGTATATTCTCCCTATTTTATTGATGAGTCCAAATAATTTTTTTGTGTAAAGTTCTATAGTGCTCTATATAATATTTTATCTTGTTATACTGACCCTTTATCAGGTGAGTGCTGGGCAAATAATTTCTCCCAGTCTATTGGCTATCTTTGTATTCAGTTAATCTATCCCTTTGAGTGCAGTAGTCTCTTTAATTAATGTAGTACCAGTTGTCTATATTTGCTTCTCTTGCTTGGTCAGTGCCATTGAATTCTTTTTTTTTGTATTGTATATAATAATATATTGTATATACATTGTATTCCATTATTGAATAACAATATTTTTTTTTCTTAAAACCACCCATCACCAGTGCAACATTCCCATCACCAATGTCCCAAGTCTCCCTCCTCCCCACCCGACCCCCGCCTGTACTCTAAACAGGTTCTCAATTTCCCTCATACATTCTCATTATTAGGACAGTTCAAAATGTAGTTATTTATCCAACTAAACACATCACTCTTTGTGATGAGCTTCCTGAGGTGAGCTGGAACTTCCAGCTCTTTTCTCTTTTGTGTCTGAAAGTTATTATTGCAAGAATGTCTTTCATTTTTCTTAAAACCCATAAATGTGTGAGACCATTCTGCGTTTTTCTCTCTCTCTCTGACTTATTTCACTCAGCATAATAGATTCCGTGTACATCCATGTATAGGAAAATTTCATGACTTCATCTCTCCTGACAGCTGCATAATATTCCATTGTGTATATGTACCACAGTTTCTTTAGCCATTCATCTGTTGAAGGGCATCTTGGTTGTTTCCAGAGTCTTGCTATGGTAAATAGAGCTGCAATGAATATAGGTGTAAGGAAGGGGTTTTTGTATTGTATTTTTGTGTTCCTAGGGTATATTCCTAGGAGTGGTATAGCTGGATCGTATGGGAGCTCGATTTCCAGTTTTTGGAGGAATCTCCATATCGCTTTCCATAAAGGTTGAACTAGACGGCATTCCCACCAGCAGTGGATAAGAGTTCCTTTCTCCCCACATCCCCGCCAACACTGTTTATTCTCATTCTTTGTGATGTGTGCCATTCTCTGTGGTGTGAGGTGGTATCTCATCGTTGTTTTGATTTGCATCTCCCTGATGATTAGTGATGTGGAGCACTTTTTCATGTGTCTTTTGGCCATCTGTATTTCTTCTTTGTCAAAGTGTCTGTTCATTTCTTCTCCCCATTTTTTGATGGGGTTAGATGTTTTTTCTTGTAAAGTTCTGTCAGTGCCTTGTATATTTTGGAGATTAGCCCCTTATCTGATGGGTATTGGGTGAATAGTTTCTCCCACTCAGTGGGTGGCTCTTGTATCTTGGGCACAATTTCCTTTGAGGTGCAGAAGCTTCTCAGCTTAATATATTCCCATCTGTTAATTTCTGCTTTCACTTGCTTGGAGAGTGCAGTTTCTTCCTAGAAGATGCCTTTAGCCTCAATGTCCTGGAGTGTTTTACCTACGTATTGTTCTATATATCTTATGGTTTTGGGGCTGATATCGAGGTCTTTAATCCATTTGGATTTTACCTTCGTACATGATGTTAGCTGGGGGTCTAAGTTCAATTTTTTGCAAGTGGCTACCCAGTTGTGCCAACACCACTTGTTGAAGAGGCTTTCTTTGTTCCATTTAGGATTTTTTGCTCCTTTATCAAAAATTAGGTGATTGTATGTCTGGGGAACATTCTCTGAGTATTCAAGCTTATTCCACTGATCTGAGGGCCTGTCCTTATTCCAATACCATGCTGTTTTGATAACTATTGCTTTGTAGTAAAGTTTAAAGTTGGGGAAAGTAATTCCTCCCATTTTCTTTTTCCCAATGATTGCTTTAGCTATTCGAGGGTGTTTATTGTTCCAAATAAATTTCAAAAGTGCCTGGTCCACTTCTTTGAAGAATGTCATAGGTATCTTTAGGGGAATCACATTAAATCTGTACAGTGCTTTGGGGAGCATTGCCATTTTAATGATGTTAATCCTGCCAATCCATGAGCAGGGTATGTGCTTCCATTTCCGCGTGTCCTCTCTTATTTCTTGGAGCAGAGTTTTATAGTTTTCCTTGTATAGGTACTTCACATTTTTAGTCAAGTTGATTCCAAGATATTTGAGTTTGTGTGACACTATAGTGAATGGAGTTGTTTTCTTAATGTCCATTTCTTCCTTATTAGTATTGGTGTATAGAAAGGCCATTGATTTTTGTGTGTTAATTTTGTAGCCTGCCACCTTGCTATATGAGTCTATTGTTTCTAGAAGCTTTTTGGTAGAGTCTTTGGGGTTTTCTAAGTAGAGTATCATGTCATCTGCAAACAGTGAGAGCTTGACTTCTTCCTTTTCTATCTGGATTCCCTTGATATCCTTTTCTTGCCTAATCGCTATAGCGAGTACTTCCAGTGCTATGTTGAATAGGAGTGGTGAGAGAGGACAGCCTTGTCTTGTGCCAGAATTTAGAGGAAAGGCTTTCAGTTTTTCTCCATTGAGGACAATATTTGCCTCTGGCTTGTGGTAGATGGCCTTAACTATATTGAGAAAGGTTCCTTCCATTCCGATCTTGCTGAGAGTTTTGATCAAGAATGGGTGTTGGACCTTGTCAAATGCTTTCTCTGCGTCGATTTATATGATCATGTGATTTTTATTTTTCTTGCTATTGATGTTGTGTATTATGTTGATAGATTTACGGATGTTAAACCAGGCTTGCATTCCTGGAATGAAACCTACTTGATCGTAGTGGATGATCTTCTTAATGAGGCATTGAATCCTATTTGCTAGGATTTTGTTGAAGATCTTTGCATCTGCATTCACCAGCGATATTGGTCTGTAATTTTCTTTTTTCGTAGCATCTCTGTCTGGTTTAGGTATCAAGGTAATGTTGGCTTCATAAAAGCTATTTGGAAGTTTTCCTGTTTTTTCAATTTCATGAAAGAGTCTTGCCAGGATTGGTAGTAGTTCCTCTTGAAAGGTTTGAAAGAATTCATTAGTAAATCCATCTGGGCCTGGGCTTTTGTTTTTGGGCAGACATTTGATTACTTTCTTAATTTCCTCAATAGTAATGAGTGTGTTTAGATATGCTACATCCTCTTCATTCAATCGTGGAAGATTATAAGATTCCAAGAATTTATCCATTTCTTCCAGGTTTTCATTTTTAGTGGCATAGAGTTTCTCAAAGTAGTTTCTGATTACCCTTTGAATCTCTACCATATCAGTAGTGATCTCTCCTTTTTCATTCCTAATACGAGTTATCAAGTTTCTCTCTCTTTCTTTCTTTGTTAGTTTTGCCAGTGGTCTATCAATCTTGTTTATTTTTTCAAAGAACCAACTTCTGCTTTCGTTGATCTTTTGGATGGTCTTTCTGGTTTCCACTTCATTGATTTCTGCTCTCAGCTTTGTTATTTCCTTCTGCCTCCCTATATTTGGATCCTTTTGTTGAGCACTTTCTAATTCTATGAGCTGCGTCATTAAGCTATTCAGGTATGCCCCTTCTTCTTTCCTGATGTGTGCTTGCAAAGCTATAAATTTTCCTCTCAGTACTGCTTTTGCTGTGTCCCATAGGTTCTGATAATTTGTGTCTCCATTGTCATTTGTTTTCAGGAAGGTTTTGATTTCCTCTTTGATTTCATCTCGGACCCACTAATTATTCAGTATGAGGCTATTTAACTTCCAGGTGTTAAAATTTTTCTTCTGTGTCCCTTTGTAGTTTATATATAATTTCAGGGCTTTGTGGTCAGCAAAGGCAGCCTGCAAAATTTCTATCCTCTTGATATTATGGAGGTATGTTTTGTGTGCTAACATGTAGTCTATCCTAGAGAATGTCCCATGTACATTAGAGAAAAATGTGTATCCAGGCTTCTGGGGGTGGAGTGTCCTGTATATATCTACTAGGCCTCTTTCTTCCATTTCTCTCCTCAGGTCTAGTATATTCTTGTTGGGTTTCAGTCTGGTTGACCAGTCTAGTGTTGACAATGCCGTGTTGAGGTCTCCCACAATTATTGTGTTGTTCTTGATATTATTTTTCAGATTTGTCAACAGTTGTATTAAATATTTTGCTGGCCCCTCATTCGGTGCATATATGTTTAGGAGGGTGATTTCTTCCTGCTGTACATATCCCTTGATTAATACAAAATGTCCATCTTTGTCCCTTACAACTTTCCTAAGTATAAAGTTTGCATCATCTGATATTAATATGGCCACTCCTGCTTTTTTTTGGGTGTTGTTTGCTTGGATGATTTTCCTCCAGCCTTTTATTTTGAGTCTATGTTTGTTCTGACTATTCAGGTGCGTTTCTTGTAGGCAGCAGAAGGTTGGATTGAGTTTTTTGATCCATTTAGCCACTCTGTGTCTCTTAACTGGTGCATTTAGTCCATTGACATTGAGAGAAAGAATTGTCCTGGGAGTTAGTGCCATCTTTATATTAAAGTTTGGTGTGTCTGTTGGTAAGCCTTGTCCTAAAGTATGCCATTCAGTTTTTCTTTTAAGAATGGTTTTGAGTCTATGAAGTTTTTGAGCTGTTGTTTGTCTGTGAAACTATGTATTGTTCCTTCAAACCTGAAAGTGAGTTTTGCTGGGTGCAGTATTCTAGGCGAAGAATTTATTTCATTGAGTTTTGTCACTATGTCCCACCACTGCCTTCTGGCCTTGAGTGTTTCTGGTGACAGGTTTGCAGTAAATCTCAAGGATGTTCCCTTGAATGTAATTTCTCTTTTCGATCTTGCTGCTTTCAGAATTCTGTCTTTATCTATGGGATTCGTCATTGTGACTAGGATGTGTCTTGGGGTGTTTTTTCTGGGGTCTCTTTTAGTTGGCACTCTTCGGGCATGCAGGATTTGATCACATGTATTCATTATCTCTGGTAGTTTATCTTTAATGATGTTCTTGACTGTTGATTCTTCCTGGAGATTTTCTTCCTGAGTCTCTGGGACTCCAATGATTCTTAAGTTGTTTCTGTTGAGCTTATCATAGACTTCTATTTTCATCTGTTCCCATTCGTTGAGTAATTTTTCCATTGTTTGATCATTTGCTTTGAGGCTTTTTTCCAATTTCTTCTGCTGTATGTAATTGTTATGTATCTCATCTTCCAGTGTACTGATTCTATCCTCAGCTGCTGTTAACCTATGGGAAATCTCAAACATGTTTTTCTTCAATTCATCTACTGAGTTTCTCAGACCTGTTATTTGATCTGAAATTTCTGTTTGGAGTTTTCTCATTTCTATCTTCATATTCTCCTGATTCTTTTTAGTTTTCTCTTCTATACTTTGTTTGAGTTCTTTGAACATGTTCCATATTGCAACTCTAAACTCCTTATCTGAGAGACTGACTAGGTGGTTGGTCATGTTCAAGTCATCAGAGTTGCCATTTTCATTCTCTATGTCTGGCACTGGCCTGTGTTGTTTCCCCATTGTCACACTATGACTGCGTGTTTTTCTACGTGTTGTGATTGTATTCATTGGCTAAATGCTGTGCACCGTCACGAAGGGGAGCGGAGCAATCGTGCTCCTCTGGCTTCTCCCTTTCTGGGCGTGTCGACTCACCTCCACGGAAGGCTCACAGGAAGGCAGGCTGGCAGATGGGCCGCACCCAGGATGAAATCAGGCCAAAAATGCAGGACAGCAGAGTAGAGAGGCAGAAGTGTGCTGGCATCTGAGATCCAGCGAAGTTCAGTGGCTCCTCCCTTTCTGGGCGTGTCGACTCACCTCCACAGAAGGCTCACGGGAAGGCAGACTCCCCAGAAAGCTCACAGGAAGGCAGGCTGGCTGATGAGCCGCACCAAGGGTGAAATCAGGCCGAAAATGCAGGACAGCAGAGTAGAGAGGCAGAAGGGTGCTGACATCTGAGATTCAGCGAAGTTCAGTGGCTCCTCCCTTTCTGGGTGTGTCGACTCACCTCCACGGAAGGCTCACGGGAAGGCAGACTCCCCGGAAAGTTCACAGGAAGGCAGGCTGGCTGATGAGCCGCACCAAGGGTGAAATCAGGCCGAAAATGCAGGACAGCAGAGTAGAGAGGCAGAAGGGTCGCCATTGAATTCTTAAAGATGTTTCTAGTTTCAGTGACATTGAAAGTTCTGCCTACCTTTTCCTTTATGTACTTTAAGGATTCAGGTGTGGGAGTAAGCTCTTTAGTCAATTTTTAGTTGCCATTGTGCATGACATTAATTTAGTCAACACCACATATTTAATAGGCTTTCCTTGTTCCACTTCATCCTTTTTGTTCCTTTATCAAAGATTAATTGACCATATATATGAGAGTTTATCTACAAGCACCTTATAAGTCTTATTATTAACCCCTTATAAAATGGATACTGGGTGACCATCATGAACAGTTTTTGTATCCTGATCACCCTTTCCTTTGAAGTTCAGAAGCCTCTTTGTTTCATTAGTTTATCTTTGCTCTCACTTTCTTAGTGGAGTTTCATCCTTGTAATTACATAAATTTCATCTTTTTAAGAAGTTTACATTTTCTTCTATGTACCTCATGGTTTCAGGTTTAATTTCAAGGTCTTTAATACATTTGATTTGACTTTTGTGCACAATGTTAAAAAGAGGCCCAACAGGACAGCTAGCCACAGGTCCCCTGGGCTGAACTCCTAGTCCAGGGGGCCAAGATCCCCCCAAACCTGGTGGGTCTTCAGGGCCACGCCTGGTTAATCGGGCCCTGCGGGGAGGGGGGGAGAAATCCCGCCCTATGCATCCCAAAACTGCAGAGGCACGGCTGGGCTCAGACCACTCCACATACCAGGATTTCTGGGTCTTTGACTGGTATGGTGGGGGCTCTGGGCAGGACAGCTAGCCACAGGTCCCCTGGGCTGAACTCCTAGTCCAGGGGGCCAAGATCCCCCCAAACCTGGTGGGTCTTCAGGGCCACGCCTGGTTAATCGGGCCCTGCGGGGAGGGGGGGAGAAATCCCGCCCTATGCATCCCAAAACTGCAGAGGCACGGCTGGGCTCAGACCACTCCACATACCAGGATTTCTGGGTCTTTGACTGGTATGGTGGGGGCTCTGGGCAGGACAGCTAGCCACAGGTCCCCTGGGCTGAACTCCTAGTCCAGGGGGCCAAGATCCCCCCAAACCTGGTGGGTCTTCAGGGCCACGCCTGGTTAATCGGGCCCTGGGGGGAGGGGGGGGAGAAATCCCGCCCTATGCATCCCAAAACTGCAGAGGCACGGCTGGGCTCAGACCACTCCACATGCCAGGATTTCTGGGTCTTTGACTGGTATGGTGGGGGCTCTGGGCAGGACAGCTAGCCACAGGTCCCCTGGGCTGAACTCCTAGTCCAGGGGGCCAAGATCCCCCCAAACCTGGTGGGTCTTCAGGGCCACGCCTGGTTAATCGGGCCCTGGGGGGAGGGGGGGAGAAATCCCGCCCTATGCATCCCAAAACTGCAGAGGCACGGCTGGGCTCAGACCACTCCACATGCCAGGATTTCTGGGTCTTTGACTGGTATGTTGGGGGCTCTGGGCAGGACAGCTAGCCACAGGTCCCCTGGGCTGAACTCCTAGTCCTGGGGGCCAAGATCCCCCAAACCTGGTGGGTCTTCAGGGCCACGCCTGGTTAATCGGGCCCTGGGGGGAGGGGGGGGGAGAAATCCCGCCCTATGCATCCCAAAACTGCAGAGGCACGGCTGGGCTCAGACCACTCCACATGCCAGGATTTCTGGGTCTTTGACTGGTATGGTGGGGGCTCTGGGCAGGACAGCTAGCCACAGGTCCCCTGGGCTGAACTCCTAGTCCAGGGGGCCAAGATCCCCCCAAACCTGGTGGGTCTTCAGGGCCACGCCTGGTTAATCGGGCCCTGCGGGGAGGGGGGGAGAAATCCCGCCCTATGCATCCCAAAAATGCAGAGGCACGGCTGGGCTCAGACCACTCCACATGCCAGGATTTCTGGGTCTTTGACTGGTATGGTGGGGGCTCTGGGCAGGACAGCTAGCCACAGGTCCCCTGGGCTGAACTCCTAGTCCAGGGGGCCAAGATCCCCCCAAACCTGGTGGGTCTTCAGGGCCACGCCTGGTTAATCGGGCCCTGCGGGGAGGGGGGGGGAGAAATCCCGCCCTATGCATCCCAAAACTGCAGAGGCACGGCTGGGCTCAGACCACTCCACATGCCAGGATTTCTGGGTCTTTGACTGGTATGGTGGGGGCTCTGGGCAGGACAGCTAGCCACAGGTCCCCTGGGCTGAACTCCTAGTCCAGGGGGCCAAGATCCCCCCAAACCTGGTGGGTCTTCAGGGCCACGCCTGGTTAATCGGGCCCTGGGGGGAGGGGGGGGGGAGAAATCCCGCCCTATGCATCCCAAAACTGCAGAGGCACGGCTGGGCTCAGACCACTCCACATGCCAGGATTTCTGGGTCTTTGACTGGTATGGTGGGGGCTCTGGGCAGGACAGCTAGCCACAGGTCCCCTGGGCTGAACTCCTAGTCCAGGGGGCCAAGATCCCCCCAAACCTGGTGGGTCTTCAGGGCCACGCCTGGTTAATCGGGCCCTGGGGGGAGGGGGGGAGAAATCCCGCCCTATGCATCCCAAAACTGCAGAGGCACGGCTGGGCTCAGACCACTCCACATGCCAGGATTTCTGGGTCTTTGACTGGTATGTTGGGGGCTCTGGGCAGGACAGCTAGCCACAGGTCCCCTGGGCTGAACTCCTAGTCCTGGGGGCCAAGATCCCCCAAACCTGGTGGGTCTTCAGGGCCACGCCTGGTTAATCGGGCCCTGGGGGGAGGGGGGGGAGAAATCCCGCCCTATGCATCCCAAAACTGCAGAGGCACGGCTGGGCTCAGACCACTCCACATGCCAGGATTTCTGGGTCTTTGACTGGTATGGTGGGGGCTCTGGGCAGGACAGCTAGCCACAGGTCCCCTGGGCTGAACTCCTAGTCCAGGGGGCCAAGATCCCCCCAAACCTGGTGGGTCTTCAGGGCCACGCCTGGTTAATGGGGCCCTGCGGGGAGGGGGGGAGAAATCCCGCCCTATGCATCCCAAAAATGCAGAGGCACGGCTGGGCTCAGACCACTCCACATGCCAGGATTTCTGGGTCTTTGACTGGTATGGTGGGGGCTCTGGGCAGGACAGCTAGCCACAGGTCCCCTGGGCTGAACTCCTAGTCCAGGGGGCCAAGATCCCCCCAAACCTGGTGGGTCTTCAGGGCCACGCCTGGTTAATCGGGCCCTGGGGGGAGGGGGGGGAGAAATCCCGCCCTATGCATCCCAAAACTGCAGAGGCACGGCTGGGCTCAGACCACTCCACATGCCAGGATTTCTGGGTCTTTGACTGGTATGGTGGGGGCTCTGGGCAGGACAGCTAGCCACAGGTCCCCTGGGCTGAACTCCTAGTCCAGGGGGCCAAGATCCCCCCAAACCTGGTGGGTCTTCAGGGCCACGCCTGGTTAATCGGGCCCTGGGGGGAGGGGGGGAGAAATCCCGCCCTATGCATCCCAAAACTGCAGAACCGCGCGGGGGCTAGCACCCCCGCACGTACTTCATATATTAAGAGTATTCCTATTGTTATGTTACGTTTTACGTATCCAGAATCTTTATTTTGTATCGTGCCCTTTCCCACATCCCTACAAAGCTCTTTTTTATTTTTTACTCTCTATCCCCCCCAAACATCTCTAATCTACATTACTCTTTTTAATCAGTAGTGTACAAGCGTTATCACAGACCAAAGCCCTGCATTGTGTGTAACAACCCCAAACTGTTTCAAGATACATAAAATGGACACGTATTTCTTTAGAATATTTTGTTTTTTTTCTCTGACAGCTATAATTCTTACTAAATGTTGTCTTATATAGTGATGATTCTAACAGCTTTTCTCCTTCTCTTTTTGAGCTGTTTAACAAGGAATCTTAGAGAAAGAGTCCCCCAGATTAAAGCTTATGATTAAACCATAATTGTTCTTATCACCCCCTTATGGGCCAAGAACACCACGTGGCATTGCTCCTTTTTTGCATAGGCACATTAAAATGGGAAAATACTATACATATAAATAAGATCCTATCTAATAGAGATTGGTACAGACAAATCTTATAGTGCAAAGGGACCTTACACCCTGAACATTGACATAACGACCTGGCACAGACCTCAGAAGAAAGGCCATTTCCCTGAACCAGGGAAGCCATCCACAAAACATCCAGGCTGGTCTATAGCATCACCTGGAAGCAATCCTCTACCAAGGAAGACTCTACACTGCTCAGACATTGTCCTGCTCAAAAGAGACTTCCATTAACACTGAGAAGACTTAACAACAACAACGATTTACTTACAGGACAGGGCTCCCTGCATTGCCCTTTGATTGTAAGGTGAAACCAGAGGACGCTCCACATCCTGACTTCAATGTTGGATATACAGATTCCAGGATCTTAAATACAGAAGCTTGATACCAACAACAGAGACTGTGTGAAAAATATAAGTGTGTTGGCACTACAGACAATGTCTTGGATTGGACGATCTAGCTTGCCTGGAGCCTAGAGTTGGTCTTGTGCCAGGAACCTTCAGGGATCGGGTCTTTTTGTATTTAGGCCAAGGTTATTTCTTTCCATGTCCCTCATATTTTGGTGGGCCTATGCAAACAACAATTGCCACTCTAACACCATTTTTGCTGTGCTCCTTTGACTCTAATCCTTAAAAAGAACCCAGTTAAGATTTGAGGTCAACTTAAGCTAATATGCATGAATATGGAAATGTAAAAAAAAATGCTATGCCTGTAATGTTTAAGGAGTTATGTAAGTTTTATGGCTTTAGATTGCCTTGTGTGCTGTTAAGAAATATTATAGTGTGTTACAATCTTAATGTTCTTTGGATGAAATTTCAAAGTTGGGATATCAGCAAGGGGACTTCTGAGAATTATGTTATGTATTGTCCTTCCACTGTAACTTTACCTTGTCCTCTTTCTTTGCATCCTTGTTCTCATAATTAAAAATAAAAAAAATTAAAAAAAAAAAAAGAGGCCCAAGTTATTTTTTTTTGCATTAAGCTGACGCATTTTATTAACACCATTTATTGAAATGTTTTCTTTACTCCACTTCATATTTCTTGTTCCTTCATTAAAAATTAACGTATCTATTCCATTAATTTGCAGGTCTATTTCAAGACAATATTGTTTTAATTACTATAGCTTTATAGTATATTTTGAAGTTGAGTATGCTTCCCACATATTTCTTCTTAAGAATTGCTTTAACTATTTTGTGGAAGCTTAATGTTCCATATGAATTTCAGAAATATATGATTTATTTCTTAGAAATAGTCATATACATCCTTGTACTGATTGCATTGAATCTTGACAAGCTTTGGGGAGTATTACCATTGATGTGGCCCTTCAAAAATAAATACATTAATTAATTAAAAACTTCAATATATATATGTATTGTGGTTTTAAAGTATGTGATCAAATGAAATGCTCAAAACCTACATAAAAATAATTCTATTTATACTTAGGTGGTTTGGGTCAACAGCTGGCTATGCCCAGAGATTATTCCTGACTCTCTGCTCAGGGATTGCTAACTCAACTTTCTGTCTTATATAATTTAATTAATAGTGCTCAATGAGGTTTATTATGTTATCTATTATATTATACATAATATATATGCTATGATAGAATATGTAATATAATTTATTCATATGCTATTTTTACTAAAATAAATATTTTATATTACTAAAATTAATATTTTACTAAGTTACTGTGGGTGACATCTTTAGGGTAAATAATAGCTTCACCATGAAAAACCATTTTATGGAAAGGACTGAATTGTATATTTTTTAGATACATTTGTAGAGTAATAAAAATTGAAGCCAAAAGAATCTTTAAGACATTATAGATTTAAATTTTACTCAGTCGTTTTGCCTACAGTAAAGTGTATTTTGATTCCTTAAAAATATCTAAATGCCTTCTGCACACCTATATTCATTGCAGCACTATTTATAATATCCAGAATCTGGAAACAACCCAGATGCTGACAAGATGAATGGCTAAAGAAACTGTGTGGTACATATACACAATGGAATACTATGTAGCCATCAGGAAAGATGAAATCATGAAATTTTCCTATACATGGATGGACATGGAAACTATTATGCTGAGTGAAATAAGTCAGAAGGAGAGAGATAGACACAGAATAGTTTATCTATGTAATTTAAGAAAAATAAAAGACATTATTGTAATAATACACAGAGACAATAGAGATGAGGACTGGAAGGTCTGGCACATGCTATGAAGCTTGCCACAAAGAGTGGTGAGTTCAGTTAGAGAAATAACTACACTGACAACTAACATGAAAATGGTAGTAAGTGAGAGAAATAGAAAGCCTGAAATACAGGTAGGGGGTAGGTAAGGAGGGAAATGGAGGCATTGATGGTTGGAATATTGCACTGGTGAAGGAGAGTATCCTTTTTATAAATGAAAACCAGCTACAAACATGCTTAGATAAAGATACTAATTTTAAAAAAAGAAAAAAGGAAAATATCTGAATGTGACCAAAATAAGTAATTAGTAATATTCTAATAACAGTTTGTTTTGAATGGTAAAGAGTAGTTTGGTTTTCATGAAGTGCACTAAGTAGTGTATCAATACTATACAAATTAATACCAAGTAACTGTGTTATCTAAATTATAATGAAATTCATTCAAAAAATAAAATAGAGGGGTTGGAGCGATAGTACAGAGGGTAGGGGATTTGTCTTGCATAGGGCAGATCCAGGACTGATTGGGGTTTGATCTCTGGCATCCCATATGGTCCCCTGAGCCTGCTGAGAGTGATTTCTGAGCACTGAGCCAGGAGTAACCTCTGAACGCTGCTGGGTGTGCTCAAAACAAAAACAAAATAAAAAAGAGATAGTCTTTGCTGACAAGAAACATTTTGGAAATTAATTCAATTAAATTTATAAAAATAAAACCAATGATTTCTCAAGTACACTAAAATAATGTTCATATTTCATTCACTTTATTAAATCATCGTGGACAGATGAAGTCATAAAATTTTCCTATACATGGATGTACATGGAACCTATCATGCTGAGTGAAATACGTCAGAGGGAGAGAGAGACGCAGAATAGTCTCACTCATCTATGGGTTTTAAGAAAAATAAAAGTCATTTTTGCAACATTCCTGAGACAATGAGAGGAGGGCTGGAGCTTCCAGCTCACTTCATGAAGCTCACCACAAAGAGTGGTGAGTGCAGTTATAGAAATAACTACACTGAGAACTACCATAACCATGTGAATGAATGAGGGAAGTGGAAAGTCTGTCTAGAGTACAGGTGGGGGTGGGGTGGGATGGAGGGAGATTTGGGACATTGGTGGTGAGAATGTTGCACTGGTGAAGGGGGGTGTTCTTTACATGACTGAAACCTAATCACAATCATATTTGTAATCAAGATGCTTAAATAAAGATATTATAAAAAAAAAGAAATAGCTCCTGGCAGGCACGGGGGACTATATGAAAAAAAATTCACATAGGCCTAAAATACAAAATTTATTAATAGATTCTGACTATAAAGGTTAAAACAGAATGTTGATGCACTCTATAAGTATAATATAGGTTTAAAATAGAAAAATAATAATGTTTATTATAAAATTAACATCTCATAAAGTCAAACTGCATTCTTTCAGCTAAATTTATACTACTAAGCTCAAATAACATTTTCTTTAAATATATTTAATTGATGTTGATTTCTCAAGAATTGATGAATATGTAATGCAATAGTAGTTTTGAACTATTTTCACAGTGATCTACTTGGAAGTGCATATATGTTTTTAGGAGTTTTGGAGTGGAGCAAGAGAATTACAATTAGTGTAATGTCCAAAACTAGTCCATACTCCATCATTTATGATCCTTATATTATAGTCCAGTTATCTTTTAAAAAAACACTGAAAATGCATTTTAAAAATATTCAAGGTAGAATGTTTGGTGATAATGAAGTAAGATAAAATACCCAAAAATATTTTAAACAGGAGAAATAATACCCTACACTCCTCAGAAAGGGTGAAGTTTAGGTAATGAAGAGTACTAGGCAACTTACATAAATATTAGTACATTTTACAACTGTTTTGATTTAGGAATTAAAGATGAAGCAATAAATTACAAAATTTTTAGAAGATAATACAGATATTTAAAATATATTTAAAGTATTATGTCATTTTTATTATTTAAATATACTAACACCATTAAGCAATGTTTGGTGTTAATATGCAATTATTGATTCTGTACCTGTAAAATTAACTTTTGAATATATCAATATGATAAAATAATTTTATGTTTAAAATAGGTTTTATTTTTAGAACTTCCAAAATGTATATGCGCATATTCAGTCATATTTAGAAAGTTAATGTTTTTTTTTTTTACTTTCGTTTTATTTTACCTGTTAATTATATATATATTTTTATAACTTTGGTGGCTATTTTAAGTTGAAAAAACAATATTTAACAGTATTTAATAGCATCTATTTAATTGTACTCAGTAGCAATCTCTTCAGCAATGAGATTTGAAAAATATGGTGGAGGAATTAGTTCTGAAAACTCAAATATGATAACTCTAAATTTCAGTGCTTTAACAAAAAAATTGAAATGAATTTATTCACTTCTAACTATATGGACAATAATGGATTTGTGCTTTATTTATAGATTATAGTAAAATTAAATATGCTATAAACCATTAAGCAAGAATTCTATTATATAAAACACTTTTTTTTAATCTTCAGGCTTTGGAGACACACAGAGCAGTGTTCAAGGTTTACTTTTTTGTTTTGTTTTGTTTTGGACCACACCCAACAGAGCTCAGGGGTAACTCCTGGCTCTGTGCTCAGAAATCACTCCTAGCTTGGTGGACCATATGGGATGCTGGGGATTGAACCTACATCAGTCCTGGGTCAGCCACGTGCAATGCAAATCCCTACCTCTGTGCTACCACTCTGGCCCCAAGGTTTACTCTTAAATCTGTGTTTAATAAAACTCCTGGAAGGGTTCAAGTGATCATATGTAATGCCACTTACCCATGACAAGGGCCTTACCCACCGTATCTCTGACCTGTAATTTTTATTAAGTGAAAAAAATTAATTTATTCATGACATATTTTAAAAACTCAGTTGATTGTAAAAATGTATAAAAGCAAATTTGTACAATATCAATGGTACATATAAACATTTATTTAAGTTGTATTTTGTAATATTAGAAATAGTGTGATATTTGGAAATAAACATATAATAGTAATCTGTCATTTTTCTTCAAGTTTACTGACATTGTCTAGGCATATTTAATTCAACAGGAGAATTTAAATGTCATACTTGGTGATTTCATGGCATCTTCTTATTCAGGTTTTTGCTAAAAACCTCTTTTAATTTCCTTCAATAAATTACCATATATTCATATCTCATGGCTTCATTAGAATTTTCAGATGCAAATAATCAAAACACCACCTGCTCTCAAACTATGTTTATATAAGAGTTTTCTCTTGATTTGTAATTTAGATAATGACTGAAGAAATAGTTATGAATATAATTCTCTGTAAGCAAGCAGAATGAGCAAGCTTTGCCAGAGTTTCATGTAGAAGATTGTGATCTAGTTTATCATTTGCCATTGATTTAAATTGTTTGCATTGTGTTAGACTCTTCCCTTAGAAAAAGATAAAATGAAATGTTTGAATTTATACTAAAGATATTGTGTAATAATTGTGTAAAGCTATATATCTCTATGATATAACTCCACTTAATTTAACTACACTTAATGTAAAACATGTAATTGATACAGTATATATATATAACATATGATTGTAAAAGTTCCATACAAATAGCACAGATTAGTAATAGATTTTCCATACATTCTAATAAGTTAAAGTAGTGTTCTAATACATGTGGATAATGAGTCTTAAAGTTCTTTTCCTACATCCTTTAATGTATTATTTATTAAACATATGTGATAGACTTATAAAATCATGTATATTTTCTTATGTAGCCTTCTATGAAGTATACAAACTGTGTATATTCTTCTACAAATTTTAATATTTTTATTATAATTGAATGAAATGTAAAAAAGAAGTAAAAATCAGAATCACAATAAAATCAATTTAATTAATTTATAAGTTGTTATTTTAGTAGCTCATCTAGTGGTCATATGCCACCTACAGAGCATAGAGCTGAGATCACACTTTATTGTATACTTTGCTCTATCAATGCATTAGTGAAAATAAACATCAGAAATGAACCTTGGGCATTTCTTTTCATTATATTACATTTTAGCCACTGTGAATAAAGCAGAGGTTCTCAATCTTAATTTGCCGTTGAAGAAAAAAATTCAGTTCTCCCCCTTGGGAACTTATTTTTTTAAGTGAACAAACAAGAAATAAACATTCCATTCCACCCTAAAATACTGTTCCCACATAGATTTTTTTAATGCCAACAACGAAGGGTGGGACATATTACCAATTAGGTAAAAACTGATTTGAACTTTGAGAATATGAGAAAACAAATTATGTTTTGGCTTATATCAAAATTAATTCTGGATTTACATTTTTTGTGAATAACATTACTGCCCCTAGGCTAGAGTCAAGAAGGTTCACTCTAACATTGCCTAGTGTTCATTGCCTAGTGTTCATGATAGTGTTCATCTAGCAGACTCCCAGCTTCACCCATCCAGTGTTCTAATGTTCTTCCAACTAAAGTATCCCATTTTTAAAATTCTTTTCTGCTTAGTATAAGTCTATAAAGCATGACATATGCCACTTTATTTGCAAGACCTTCTTGAACTTTGCATGGCATCTTATAAAATGCTTTACATTTTTATTTGTATTAGATATTAGAAAATTCCCATAGCAGACATAATCTCTTCAGGGCTCAGCACAAGCCAAGAAAGGCCCCAGTGGACATAATTTCTTCAGGGTTCTGTACAGGATAGGATAACTCCACCCATAAGGGCAGAGGCTGATTCTTGCCATTTGTTTGGGCACCAAAAAAATCATGAACGTCCTCTGCTTTGCTCCCTGTCGGTTTTCTGCTTTGCGCCTGCCTGCTTTCTGGCTTTGCTCCCTGCCTTGTTTCCTGATTTGCTTCCTGCCTAGTTTCCTGCTTTTCTGTATGTGGCAGACATGAAAGGCCTCTGAAGATATACTCTCTTCAGGGTCCAGCACAAACCAAGAAAGGCTCCAGTGGACATAATTTATTCAGGGCTCTGCACAAAGTAGGCTGACTCTGCCCAGGAAAGGTAGAACCAGAGGAGCACAGCGTTCCACTCTGTTTTGTGGCTGTAAGCATCCTCTAGCCCAGTCGTCCTCAAACTTTTTAAACAGAGGGTCAGTTCACTGTCCCTCAGACTTTTGGAGGGCCAGACTGTAGTAAAAACAAAAATTATGAACAAATTCCTATGCATACTGCTTATATCTTATTTTGAAGTGAAGAAACAAAACAGGAACAAATACAATATTTAAAATGAAGTAAAATTAAATCAACTTACCAGTATTTCAATGGGAACTATGGACCTGCTTTTGGCTAATGAGATGACCAATGTCAAGTCCCATATGTATCACTGCTAGTCGTAACAAATGATGCAAAGTGTGCATCCATTAGTCTTGATCTGGTGGGAGATTTCAAATGTTTCATTCTAGAAAAAGCCTGTTCACAGACATAGGTGCTGCCAAAATGATTGCCATTTTGAGTGCATTGTTCCTGAGATGAGGATATGTCTCAGAGGGGAGTGATCCATAAAAATTAAGAAGGCTGATTGACTTGAATGCGTCTTTCAGAGAGTCAAAGTTCTGCAGTTCAGCCAGTTCCATTTGGTAAATTGTATCCACATTTTCGATGTCAGTAGAAAATGGGTTACAGAAAAGTTGTATGTCTTGATAGTCGAGGTCATGCTTACTAACTAAAATTTGGAACTCCTTTTGCAATATTTCCAGTGAATCCACACATATTTTGTTTGGGAATACAACCAATGCCTTTTCCACTAATAGATTTTGAGTTGTGGGAGATGACAGAAGTTTTTCTTCACTTGTTTGATGAGGAGGCCTAATTTTACTTCAAATGCTTTGACATATGACTGCGTTGCACAGATCAGCTACCCCTTTCCAGGAAGTTGCACGTTGAAATTGTTGAGTAGCTCTGCTACATCTGTCAGAAAGGCAAGGTGCTATTTCCAAATTCTGCGTCACTGAGCTCTGGTACTTCTTTTTTTTGTTTGTTTGTTTTTTTGTTTTTTTTGAAAGCAGAAAAATTGTAATCTGTGGAAGTAAGTCATAGAAACCTTTCAAAAGTGTCCCTCGACTCAGCCAATAGACTCTGCGTGATACAGATATCTTCATAGTCAACACTTAGCTCAGACAAAAAATCCTGAAATTGTCCGTGGGTTAGTGCATGAAGTCAACACAAGATACTACAATTTTCATAAGTTTTCTGCTATTTCCCTGACCACTGACAGAATCCCATTTCAGTGATTTTCAACACAGTACTTGTTGGTGAATGAGGCAGTGTATGGCTATTGGATGAAAATAGTTACATTTTTTCCACCTCTTGGTTAATGCGAGCAATTACTCCTTTATTAGACTCCACCATGCTAGGAGCACCATCAGTTGTCACGCTCTCTAGATTAGCCCAGTACAGCTCCAATCCATTCACAGTTTGGCAAACCTTTTTATAGATATTCTCACCTGTAGATGTTCCTTTGATGCTTTTCAGTGCAGCAAGCTCTTCTGTGACCTTGAAATAATCATTGATCCCACGAATAAAAACTAGAAGTTGTGCAGAATTACAAACATTATTGCTTTTGTTGAGTGCCAAGGAAATATATGAACATTTTTAGATGGAGTTTTGCAAATGTTGATGCTAATTATCTTTCATTTCTTTAATCCTTCATGTAAATGTAGGTCCTGCAAGACTCACTGTACTAAATAAATCGGCCTTCTCTGGACACATCTCTTTGGCAACAGAAAGAAGGCATTCTTTAGCAAATTTTCCATTCCACTGTCTACTTGCTTGAATTGTTTCAAATAGGAGATCTGGTTTGATTCTTATGTTTCTTCCTTTGTACTGGAGGGTTTTTTCTCTCTTATTGCATTAAGGAGTTCATCTCTCTCTCTCTCTCTCTCTCTCTCTCTCTCTTGCCATTTGGATTACTATATGTCTTAGTGTTGATTTATTAGGGTCTATTTTATTAGGCACTCTTTTTACCTCCTAGATTTGCACCGGAGCCGCTTTCCAGAGGGTGGGAAAGTTTTCTGCTATTATTTCTCTTACCACTTGTTCTTCCTCTTTCCCTATTTCCTCCCCTTCTGGCATTCCTACAATCCGTAGATTATTTCTTTTATCTTTGTTTATTAAATACCTAACTACTTCTTCCAATACTTTACCTTTTATTTCCTTATTGGATTCTTTGTCATGTTTGGTTTGTAGTTTTTTTTTCTTCGTTTTTCTATGAGATTCTCCAACTGTGTAATTCTATTACGGCTTGTTAAGAGGCTTTTTATTTCCTTTAATTACATTTGTAGGGATTCTATGGATTTCTTGAACTCACTGGCTAGTGATTCCTTGATTTCTTTTGTCATTGCTTGCATTGCTGCTTTTTGGTCCTTATCTATTAGGCCATGTGTTTTGGTGGACTTGGAAATGTGCCAGGATTTCTCTCCATATCCCTAGTTGTTACTGTCTTCCTTAATTTTCCCATATTTCTTTG